>NW_019101674.1:124486-280777 GCF_001856785.1 Myzus persicae
TAATACTCTTATATAAATAACCATATAAACGAGTATAATAATTATTAGTATATAATATCATTGATTAGGTAAAATAATATTATGCAGATTATTTGTATAAATACTTCACAATTTACATTGTCCAATATACCTCGGACATTGTATACAATGCCCGGTCACTGTGTACAATGCCCGGGCATTGTATACATTACCCGAATTTTCCACTTTGCCCGTAACATATGTATATGGTAATATCGTAGATTAAGAAAATAGGTTGGAAATTAGGGGGATTAGACGAATCTAAAAAGTTAGCAATTACTATTGATTTATCAATATAAATAATTTGTAAAAATGATCCAAGTATAATAAATATTACAACTAACATGACGTACAGTTTTTATTTTTACAATCCATTTTTAAGGATTATGATGATCCTTATAGTATAAACATTTTAATAACTCAGAAACTACTCAGTACTCATTAGAATTTTGATTTAGATACATCTACATTTTCAAAAAGTATCCACTAAATAATTTTCAGCAAAAAAAGATGTATGTGGGGGGGGGGGGGGTTCTTTGAAAAATAGAAGTTTGTATCGCCACATTATACTCCTTAAGTAGTTCAAAAAATATCAGAAATTTGAAAATATGGTCTTTAGGTCTACTTAAGACTGCTAAAAATTAAAATTTGAATAAATGCACTATTAAAGGGAAAAATCGGGATGAGCAAGCTTAAAAAAATCACCCTGAATATATATGTGTGTGGGTGGGTGGGTGGGTGGGTGCATGTGTGTATAATAAATCTATACTAGTGCTCAAATGTTATTTTGGAATAAAAAATACAAATAATGATGACAATACAATCACAATATATAACAGCGTCAATACATCAATATATTTAAGGACCTGTAGACCTCACCGGCGTGAACGCTCCATTTGCAAAATAAACTCTTTGACGGAAATTGCTCGGCGCTACACAGTTGTCCGATGACGAAAAGCTCGGCCATAACGTGATCCGCGATCCGATGTCAGCTCCACCGAGTTCATTACAATGTGCGCATGGTGTTTTCCTCACTCTGTTTTTTTTCACAGAAATCGAAATTGAACAGTAAACGTGCGTATGTTAAGAAAACCTTAAAAAAAATACATAGGTATCCATCTATAATAGAAAATTGTTACACATATTCTGCCATTAAACCCACTATACAGTAAAGCACTACCGCGTTTCTATCACTCAAGGTACTGTGTTTACATAATATGTTCGTAAACATACGAGTAAAAATCGTTTGTCACGGTGATCAGTTTTTTTTAATGTGTAATATATTTCGTATTGTCGTTGTTGTTGTTGTTGTTGTTGTTTATGGACGAATACACGTTACCAAGCGACCGACTTACACGACCCTTATCCGTACATGATAATAATATACGAACCTCATTAACACAACTATGGAGATAACAATTTACACAGTAGTACCTCTATAAGCTGGAGAATGCAGCCTAATTTAATTAATAAGCCAAAAAAAAAAATTAAGTGTTTTTTAAGTTCATAATTTTGTAATTCAGTGCCTCGTGGTCACCATGGGATAGATGGTAAGAGTATAAAAATGTACTTAAAAAAATTAATATTCGTTTAGTAAATTTAAAAAATAATATTGGGAAGCGAACACAGGCGCCCGCAGTCAAATGTATTTCAAATAGTGAAAACAATTAATCAACATAATAAAAAGTATTAAAATTATAAGCGATCTTATGTATTCGGTATCAAAATTTAAAAATGCTAATACATTTGGGGTATCTACCGGTAAATCAATTTTAATTAGTTAAAAAAACTAGATTATTTTTCGCTGCATGGTAAAACTATATTCTTATCATAATATTATATTATATAATGTTTTTGGTGGACGCTGTTCTCATGTTACGACTTTAATGCTGAAAAAGTACAAATATGTTTGTCGCGTAACTTAAAATCGGTCAATATAATTCTATTTTGTTTATTTATTAATGTTTGGTTGCAATTTAAACTGTAAAGGGAAATAAATTACTCGAAATAGTTTAAAAAATAATCAATATATAACCTAATAACTATTTATTTAAATAATTGTTATTATATTTTGGTTGCCATGGCGACTGTAACGGCAAATCATTTAAAATTTTATATTGATATTTATAAATTATAATATGTTTTGGACTGGAGGATACCTACAACATAAAATTGTAAAATGTATATATTAAAATTAATTACCGTAAATAGCCTATGATGATATCTAACAAAATATTATTAATTTAATATAATAATTAATAACATTTATAACACAATGTATAAAATGAATTACATTTTAAAAATTAATATTAATTATATACGAGAATATAATATAGTTGTAGCATAAATAGTATAATGTGCAGGTACCAATATTATGATAAATGATATAATTAAAAATGAAAAATGAAAATATAAGAGTGTTTTGCATCTCCGGACTTTTTGTGGATAGTAAAAAAATGAGTGTGGACTTTTGGACCGATTACCCCCTCATGGTCATTTCCGAGAATGTTCTTTGAATTCTCTCGAAGCTGCTACACTGTCCACGACATTGATAAGCTACTACCACTGAGCCGCAAAGATAACACGGGAATCAAAAAATTTCGTATCATTCGTATATCTACTTCTAAAATATTGTTTAATAAATGATGATCATCGTGACAAAGTAATAAAGTATTAAAGTGCTTTGTGACTACTGACTAGTCTAGTTGCTGATGTTCTTGGTGTTTTGTATACGTTGAAATTTTATTGTGTTGCGCTTGTCCATAATACTTATATATTGTTTTCCCAAAGAAAGAAGGCTCAGGTCCGTTATTAACTGATCGATAGGAGTTAATCAATGTGGGAACTGGACTGGTGGATTGAAATTTAGAATAAATTATATTGTTATCATTGTACGATATTTGTTGTTGGACAGTTAAATGGAGTCGCCTGGTGAGTAACTGTAGTTTATGGGTACTGTTAAAATTAGACTTTTATCAAATTTGTATATTGGTATCTGATTTTAGAAGAAATAAACGGTCACAGCGAGGGCAAAGATGAAACAAAAGTAGTGGAATGTGCTGTGAAGGAAGAGACTTCTGAATGTACTGCCAAGGAGAAAATGACTGAAAGTGATGTAAAGGAGATAACGACTGAAAGTGCTGTGGAGGAGCAATCGACAGAATCTGCTGAAAAAGATGAAGCCAGTGATTTAATCCTTGAATCCCCGTCTGTTGAATTCACTATTATACACAACAAAGATAAATACACGGTTTCTATGCCAATATTGTCTACAATTGCGCAGCTTAAAGATAAACTGGTCGACATGATAGGCGTACCAAGCAAGATGCAAAAAATCATGATCAAGGGTTTGGCAAAAGACGATCAAACTCTAGAGTCTTTAAATGTCAGTTCCTCTTCCAAAATAATGGTAGTTGGTGCCAAATTACAAGATATTGTAGCTGTATCTGTAGCAAATGTTGAGGAGGTTTGTAAGAATTGTTTTTAAATTATTTCAGATTTATAGAACTTGTATTTTTCTTAGGAATCAGGTTCATCTAAATCGGGTTCATCAGTTAAAGAACCATTATGTAAGAAAAAGTTGCATCTAAAAGTGTTGGAGCGAGGTATACCCGATGATGCTTTGGTTGGGATTTTAAATATTAAGGTTTGTTTGTCTGTATTAATAATAAGTTTAATGAAATATGAATTTCTGATATAATGATATCTGAAAAAATAATTTTTCTATAATTTATTAAATTATTTTATTTAACATGTGTTAGAGATAATTTAATTTTCAAGACTGAAATAAAAATGCCACTTAGGTGATATTATCTAGGTTACCTATACTCTGTCTCAAATGAGATTAATCAGTTGGCTGACCAAATTTTATCAGTGCTCCGCTTCTCCCACCAATGACTTAGTGTGGCGATGTTAGCAGTAACGAGATCACATGATTCTCGACTTGCATCATTCACAATGCTCAAAAAGTGATTGTTCTCTTTTGAGACAGAGTATAGTTAAGTTTTTCTTTACTGAAAAAAAAAATTGAATTAAATTATTGTAATTTATTGTTAAATGGTTGATAACCACCATGTGATGAAAAAAAAATGCTCTTCACCTTCACTTGTAATTATGGTTATTATAAATCATAATATTTTGTATTTTAGGATCCATTACCACCACATCCTTTAAGTGGAATGCTTAATAAGCACGGGGGAAAAGTAAGACTGACATTTAAACTGGAAGTGGATCAACTTTGGATAGGTACTAAAGAACGAACCCAAAAGGTTGCTATGAATACAATCAGACATGTGGTTAGTGAACCAATCGAAGGACATGAAGAGTATCATATATTGGTAAGTCTGCTTATTTTATACTGTGAGTAGATATAAATAATAAATAAATTATATTATCTGTGCTTAATATCTGTACAGTATTAATGTATTATACTTAAAAACAAGTTGAAAGATTATAGATATGATTGATTTTGATTTCTAATGGGTATATTTTTAAAAAGCCTACTTTTTTTCTTTAACTTTCACAAAATATGTATTATCTAGTTTCAAATAACTATATAACAGATTTAAGCTTGCTCACAAAAACTTCATAAATTTACACCTGATTCTACTAACTACAAAGTATAGTAAAATTGTTTTAAGAAAAACCTTAGTATGATTTGAATTTTATTTACTATTCAATATTACATAATTGTCATTCAACTAGAACCAAGATATTTTAATTTAATTTTTTTTTATACTAAATAGTTCACACAATTTATGAATGAATACTATTTTCTCTAATAATTAATGCATTTTTTAGGAATATATTCTAGGTATAGATTATATTATACAATTTTAATAGCTAAATACAGTTTTAATCTACTTTTAAAATTTTTTAAAAATTAATTACAGTTATAGAGTTGAAATATTATTGTGGAAAGCTACTTATAAAATGTGAATGAATTATTTAATATTAATATTATCTTCTATATTTTAACTTTCAAGTACATATATGATAACTTTTCATTACTTAAAAATCAACAACTTGCTTGCCTACACAACAGTTATTTTATTTTTCCCATTCAAAATAGATTGTTTTACTGAAATGTACAGATTATACCCTCTTGAAGTTAGATCAGATATTTCCAGTCTTTATTGATTGGTAATAAATGATGGGTTGTATAATATATTTATATATGTAAATGTTTTTTTCATATTACAGGGTTTCCAGTTGGGAACAACAGAAGCATCTCGTTACTGGGTATACTGGGTACCAGCACAGTATGTAGACTCCATAAAAGAAGCTATATTCGGTGGTTGATCGTGTGTTGTTATGATTCTAGTCGATTTTTTTCCATACAACACATATTATTATATACATTCATTAAAAACAAATTATATATATATGAATGTTTAATTTAATTTTAACAGCTCAAAATTTTGCTTTCTATTATTATTCTTGAAAAACTTTCATACCAGATTGTATTTATAAAAAATATTTTGTTTTCCAATACTGTAAATTACAAATACACATTTCCAGAACGAATGATAAATATTTCGATAATGTATAAAATAAAAATCAAGTTCCTTGAAATAATAAATTGTGTATTTACGTTTACATAGTTTAAAACCAGTTAAGCGTATCATATTAAAATTTGAGCATTTATTTTACTCAATTTAATTATGATGTATTTTGTACAAGTAATATAAAAACTATAAGTTTTCTGATAAATTTTGTTTTTTTATCATATTATGTTCAGACATGCACAGGTTAATTAATCATGTTAGGTATTGATGTATACTTGAAGTGATACCAAAATTGTTCAAATATACTCAAATCAAAAAGATTAACATAGTATAATAATAAATAAGTTTCACACTACTTGAAATGTTGTATGTATTTGGTAGCAATAATAAACTACTCTCATGGATCAGATATACTCAACTCTTTAAAGAAAAAAAAGTTGTATAATGTTGAAAAACAGAACAATTATATCATTGAAAAATTGAAAACACAATAAATTATAATGAACTAATCACCAAATTACTTTATAATAATTATTACTTATGGATGATGTACTTATAATAATTATAATTTATATGACTCATTATGCTAACTCTGATATCAAAACTCTAGTTGGATATTTGATATTGTTAAATGAATTTTGAATTTTTGTCTATACAGAGTGAATATTGGTTTTAGTTCAATAGGTATAATAATATGATTTTTGTTTTTGTTTGAAATAGCCTAACAACATGAACATAGGCGTTAGGCAATATCGTACATCTCTAATGTTCATAAATACCTACACTAACGTAGAGAAGAAAAATTAGTTGCACTTATATGAGTTATATTTATTGAATAGCAAATACAGTGGAGCGTCGATTATCCGCACTACAAAATGTTTGTGTACAAATTTATTTTTAGTTTAATTTAATTTAGTTTTATCATTCGTTGTTCCTTTTATCGTGTACTATAAAGAATAATGTTATGTTATATTATGAAATAATAGTAGGTATTTTGGCCAATATAATACCGCAAACTTTGTATTTATTGTAAAAGTAGTTATGTACAAACTCATGTAAAGGTACTATAACAAAATAATCAACACTTAAGGTTTATCGGATACGAGTCGATTTGTATTGCTGGTATATTCTACATACAACTTGTTCAACGCTCAATTTTGCACACATGTATGCAAACTGTCAAACATTATATTATAAATTTACTCCTTGAAATTAATTTTATATGTTTCTTTACTAGCATGGTTGTAACATGGAATGTTTATTGGGGGCAAAATATATTTTATGTCTGCATAATCGAGGTGGTCTTGGTGGTTGGCTCTTAGGTATAAGTGTAAAACACAGAAGAAGCAATGAATATCGTACTAAGGATATTATAATTAGGGTTAGAATGTTTATGACCTTAAATTCACTAAACAATTAACATCTAGATGTTAAAGATAAAGTTTTAAAAAAAATACACATTTCATATTTTCTCATTTACATTATCTGTGAAACCTCAAACCAACTATATGGGTTTATATAATATTAAATTAGTTGGTGTTCAGTTATAGCTTTTCTGATTTACAATAGGTACAACTATTGTTCTTTCAACGAACTATGCATTTCTTAGTTTATTTCTTTCAAATTTGCATTTATTCATGACAATCAAAAATATGCAAAATAAAATTTAATGTATTTGATTCTAGGTCATACGAAACAAATTTATAACAAGGTCTGCAATGTGCACGATTAAAATAAAAGAATAAAAGTAAGCGCTTCTATTAGATAATACTAATTATTGTTGTGACACAACAGCAGAAGAAGAAATGGGCCAAAGGAAAATGTAAACAATTATTCAACAAAATTAATTTGATGATGAAGAGAGAAGTGACTTATTTTATTCTACATATTTTAGAAGAATGCTCCCTGATTTGCTTTCAAGCTCAATAACTGTGATCTTTGTGTATTAACTGTAACAATTTATTGAAGACAATAATTCAAATAATAACAAATTATTTATTTAATAATGTGTCAATAGTTTTATTTTTTTGTATACATAAAGTAGCTATTTTAAATATTTTTCTGACACGTATATTCTCTTACATATATAATGGTTTGTAATGAACAAAAAATGTCATCTTCGGCGATCAGAAAGAAACATATTTATGATGATATTGATTCTGTACCAAAATAGTACCTTAATGATATATTCTTATAGTGAATAAATATATATTATATATGTACTAATTGCTATGCATTTTTGATCGATCATTTTCACGTCAGGATTATATGACATAGTTTAATAACTTTATACATTATATGTATAGTTAATATTCAAATCAATTGCACCTATCTCGGTTATATGACAACACAGAAATTGAAAATACAAATGACAAGTGTGTTTGTTTATGAAAAATATTATTTATTTTTGTTAAAAAATTATTAGTTACAGATGTAAATAATTTGATGAATGAAATTGACAACATTATTGAAATCACAAAAGGTAATGTAAAAATAGTTGCTTGTGGTAGGTTAACCAACACACATTAAAACGAAAAAAAAAACAATATAATTATTTTTAAAGCTAAATGTCACACCGCCGTGTATTAATAATATTAGTAATTCACAAAGTGTGTCTGTATCAATTAATTGGAGTGAGCATAAAATATATATTTACAAAAGAAAATTGATGTTTTTACAACTGAAAGAATATTGAAGGAACATTGAACCATAGACTTAATACTTATAAATTATAAGCCTATGCACGGAACACTGTTGTTGGTTTAAGATCAAGGAACTTGAGGACATCATAATATAAATCAAATGGCGTTTACATGGAAAAATATGGTAAAAAAGAATTATTTTAAGTGTCAAATGTTCATCGTTAATAATTTAAAGGTGGCTGCAACACCATTCGCACTTTTGTCGATATATTGTTGTTCATCTGCAGTAACCACTTGTTAACAGATAATGGTAATGTAACAATATTGAGACATTTAATATGTCACATGTTATTACAGAGGAACAGTTTTTGTTACATGTTATCGAATCAAAAACAAAATATTGCAGGAGGACATTACATCAAAAACGAAGGTTGTATGCAGCCATTACACTGTACATTGACTTACAAATTTTTTGGCATTTATGATCATTTTCAAAAAGTAATAAAATAAATACCTACTAAATTGATTTCAGTTAAATTTCAATTAAATTACAATCAAAAATATATAGGTAATATTAAATACATGTACATTTGAAAATAATTAAGTTGAGCTTCAATTGTTCTTGACATAAATAAATATACATAAATATTAATAGAAAAGTATGAAAATATTGAGACCTTTAATTGAAAAATATTGTTATTATAAAGAATCACAGCCTAAAAATAAAACAAAACAAATAAACATCAAATGTTGTAATTATATAAATAAAAAAATGTTGAGTATTTAGATTATAGTAAAAAAATAATTAGCACACAACTCGTGTCTAGAAAAACGTGTTATACATAAAGTGTTACAAGTTATTAAACGTCAGCAAACCAAAACATTAAGGTAAAATATTACTTATAATTATAATATTATAGAAATAATGTTTTGTCTTAGTAACTTGTTACATCTCATCGTATAGTATAAGTAAAAAAAATATATTGTACCTCTAAAATGTAATAAATAAAAATTCACAGTAGAAAAATACACAATATATTTTTTTTTTATCCACACGCACACATACACACACATAAAAAAAATTTAACGGCAATATAGTTTGAGTGGGTAATTTTGGATCGTATTAAAATAGACCCACAGACTGTTTGATTTTCGTACGCTTCCATTTTGGCAGTTGTAGGAATTCGTTCTTGCTCATGTCTAATAAACCCTGCAAAAGACAATTAGACATAGATGCATCAGGTATATAAATGTATATCACAGGTGGCAAATAATTTCTCAAGTGTACATTTTTTCCCCGACGTGTTCAGTTGTAGAACTGTTGTAGTACTGTGTAATATTAATTATGGTAATTAATAGAGTAGTAAAAAAAAAAATGTATATTATTGTGTGTATGTATTGTATAAATTGTTCTCAGCTTAAAATACACTTAGACCACAAAGAATTAACTGATTTTGTTTATTAATTGTACATTGTCATGGACAAAATATATATTATAGGGATTAGGCCTTCCCCCAAGCACCCCTTTATCATATTAACGCTGCTCCCACCAACACACAAACGGTCAAGATGGTACTTGAATTCCTGTAAACTCGTTTTAGCATGTCTGATGTGACAGTATTTATACTCTATAGCTGTACTGCTCGTAGAGTCGACATGGTGGAAATATGGAATGAAAACAAAGCGACAACTGATCGTTGACTAAAGTCAATCTTAATTTATTAGTCTCTTCTAAATCTATGTATTCACATATTTTGTAATAACGCTTGAGACAAAAAGAAAAACCTGGAAAAACGATCGTGTTTTTTCTTTTTAAAATGTAAACGAAAAAGAGTTCATTCTATATGAAACGCGTTGTACCTTCTTATATTGTTAATGCTCCATTAACTAAGGGTTTTCAACGGTAAATTCAAAATATTCTTTGTTTTTACTTTAAATCAATATAATACATCCCTAAATGGCTAAATATTTAGTACCTACCTATTGTAGGCAAATGTAAATATCTATTCCAACATAAATGTATAATATTATCTACGGATAAGATTAACATTAATTACTCCACACCAACCAATACGCTTTGTAGTTTGTGTTATGTATCAAGAGAATGTACAATGTTCATGGGCTATAATTGGATTAAAATATTGTAGTTCTTGAAATATAATACCATGTAGAATGTAGATTGTGGGTCTTCGAATCTTCGAGGTTAGGTTAGGTTTAATATGGGTAGATCCAATCTCAATAATTGTTTTAAAGGAGCGCACAACACAATAAAATTGTTTTTCTCCAAATTAATATTTTCAGTTAAATTATTCTGTACAGATTTACCAAAATGATCCAATGAAAAAACCAATCATTTAAAAATATATACAGATAAAAATTGTGTGAAAAAGTGTCAATTGAACAACTTTTAAAAGTATTAGGTCAAACAGTGATCTGATATAGATATCTGGACTTAGATCCAGGAATTTTTCAAAGGGAGGGGGGGTCCAAATTTTTATAATGTGTAAAAATATTATACTATCAGTGGTATTTACACCTTATGCATTTTAAATTCTGTCAATCTACGGGGGGGATAAGCCCCCCCCCATGGGTACGCCTCTGTCTGGACTCATGGCCTAATGACGTCACATGATTTTTTTTATCAATAACTTCTTATGAATAATGTGAATAGAAACGAAGATACAATAATACCATCGATTTAATCTTAGAACTGAATGTAAGCTTAACTTTGAGACTAAAAAAAATTTGTGTGCACCTATAAATATTTATAGATAGGTTAATACTTCATAGTTTTTTTTCTAATTCTAAATTTAATACGCGAGCGATCGATAATTTGTTGTTAGTCGTTCAGTTAATGTTAATTTAATGGTGTATTCAAATTGTTTACATGAATAGTGAATTTACATAATAGTATCTTATTTACTTTTAGGTAGGTAGGTAATTATGAAATATGTTAAGAAAACGTAGTAAGTATTTCATTGGAAAGTATTTCAAGTCTAAAACGACAGAATCGGAATGGTGATTTTTGGGGTACTTATTATTCATTATTTATTAATTATTATATATTGTTATGTAAAGTTTACTTTAAACGAGGCCGGTGACAAGTAGAGCTCCAGTCTGGTGGGATCGACGCCGTCGGGTAGAGGCCTCTGGAGTAGCTGGGCAGCTGGATAGGATTCTTGTGTGATACGCGCCAACTCAATTTCGACAAGCTGCGTCTCGCCAGGCTTGTGGTTGTGCTGAAATCACAATGGAAACGTTTTTATCTTTGCCTAAATACTTATTATACAATAAAAGTTTAACACGTCTCGGGAGAGGTTTAAATATTTTTTAGCAATTAGTTTTTTTCTTGACATGGGAGATTAAAAAAACTATTAGGATTTTTGTCTACATGTTAATTTAAAATATACTTGTTCTTTGCACCTAGTCTAATAATATATCTAATTATTTAGGTACGTACTGATTCAGATATTAATATAATTTCCGTAAGTTATATTTAAACTGTCATGTTTTGTGCTACGAGTATTTATACAGGGAAACTGAAACGAAAGCACTAGAAGCACTTTAGTTGTTTATAAGTAATAAGCTGGCAAGTTGGATATTACTAAAAAAAAATAAAAAAGTACGTGAACATTTTGGGACTAGGAAGAACGTGCTATGAAAATTGTCATTAATTAAAAAGAAACAGTTCAAATTTTTTGGACATACAACCAGAAGAAACCCAACACACTAAAATATGTAGGTAATACTATTATACTAAGTATGATGGAAGGGAAAAGAATACCATGGTAACCTGCAGGACGGGCATCGCTAGTTTCCGCCAAAAAACCGGTTCCCTGATTTAAGTATAGCCCTTTTCCGCCAAAAGACATTTCCGCAGAAGAAAGTTTGGAAACCAATAGTATTAATTTTTAAACAATATATATGTTGTGGTATATATAAAATAAAATAGTAATGTAAAATGGGTACAACAATATATACAGCGATAATCTTCGATAATTGTTGATAATCGTCGATAACGGAAGGAAGTATACACTGTATCATAGTTTATTTATAATTCGCACACAATAATTATCTGACAAATGTTAAATTCTTATATTTCGATTCAGTATCTGTTCTGTTCGTCAGTTGAACAACAGTTAATACGGTTTTTAAAATGGAATTTGTTGAAAGCAAAAGAGGTAAAAAGATGTTGATATTTGATGGTTTTAAATATGTTTTTGGTTATACGTCACAAGCAAATGTAACTCGGTGGAGATGTTTCATGAAAAATTGTCCGGCCAAAATTTTGGAAAAAGTAAAAGTAATACTTGAAACGAAAGGTACATTTTCTATCTACGAGTAAAATAAATATATTCATTTAATTATTTATGAAAAATGAAATTAATTAATTCTTTATTATATATGATTATCTCTTTATTCTTTATTATAGGTGATCATGAAGACAATTGTTCAGTCAAAAATATAGATCGTCAAAAATTAGCAACGACATGTAAGCGGAAAGCTGTCGAAGATATTGGTCAAAGACCTAGAAAAATAATACTAGGTGAGATTCAACTATTAAACTTATACAAGTATACAACATATTTAGTCAAAATTATTATTTTAACTGTTTTTCAGGAGAAATTAATGCTTTTGGAGTTGCCCCAACAATGACAAATTGACAACAAATGATATCTCTGCATTACGAAAATGTGTGTACCGTGCTCGTCATCAGTTTTTACCGACGAATCCAACATGCATAGCTGATATTCACAGTGCTGTAAGTTTAGTTAATACTTTGAAGATTAATGATGTTTCTTGTAATTATATGATTTTTTTTAAACCTAACCTATACTTAAGAATGTGATTTTTAAAACCTGACATATACTTGTATTATAATAATTAATATTTTTTATGAAATTTTTAATTATTTAAAAATAACGATATGTTTTTTCAAAACTCTATTGAGACTATATTTGACCTATACTTGTATTATAATTTGAAATAGTTAAATATAATGTATTATCATTATCTACTTGTACTATAATTTATAATAATAAAAATATTTTTGTATGATAAGAATACGTAAGATTTGTACATGGTTCTTAAATTGACGGAGACGCCTTTTCACAAAAATATATTCACTGTATATTGTTGTACCTATTCGCAATTATTTACAAATGTATCATTGCTATTACCTACATTTTACATTACTATTTTATTTTATATATACCAAAACATAAATATTGCTTAAAAATTAAGACCATTGGTTACCAAACTTTTTTTGCGGAAATGTCTTTTGGTGGAAACGGGAATCGAACCTTTTTCGTTTTTGGCGGAAAAGGGCTATGGTGGAAACGGCCAATATTATTTTGGCGGAAACGGGTAACTCCCTGCAGGACGACCTAGGAATTCATACATCAGGTAAATCCGGAAAGATACAGGAGTCAGAGGTTATAAAGTAACGAAAGAAATGGGAATAACCATTTAAGACGGAGAAAAGGATGAAAAATAATTGAAATGATTTATAATATTTATTATATAATCTGTTTGTATATTAATGTGATTTAGTTTATTTATTAAAATTGGAATATTCCTTGTTTTTGGTATGAAATATAAAATATAAAATACGAATACCTAATGAAAGCAATGATAGCAGTATAGCAACAATACAATAGTTGAAAGAACTGCACCATAAAAGAAAAAAAAATATTTTTGATTATAAAAATATCTGTGTATTAATGAGTTTTATATTTTTATTGGACCGTATGAACATTTGCTTATTTTGCTTTCCCCATATAGGCTATAATCCAACGAAATATATTCTTATATACTATGTACGAACTATCATTTTTTTTATGGTCCATCAGTTTCATCACGGTTGTGGTTTAAGAATATTTTTTATGTTTTAGATTGTACTCATTCCACTAGGGCACTAGGCGACTCAGCCCTAGATCCACAATAGGATTTATGGTTCAAGGCCCGTGCAGGAGTAACAAAGATACCCAAATCAAACGATATACAACCTGTAGTGTAAACGGCTTGAATCATGCCACATAAAAGCAGTGGCGGAAGCAAGGGGTGCGTGTGTTAATGGGGTAAATACCCTCCCACTGAGTTAATTATATTAAATATTATTACCTAAATGTATTTAATGAATTTCGGTGGGGGGGGGGGGTGATTTGTTACCTTCATATTGATTTCGGCGATATCGTCACGGTCGCACCATTCCGGGAAACAGTCCGTAAACCGGAGCGGCTCGAGTCCGGCCCATACCAGAAACGCTTTAGGATCGTTGTCGTCGTCGTCGCCGTACTGTCGTTTCCAGTAATCCAACGCTGTTTGCATGGCCGCTCGCCTTTCGGCTTGGAGTCGGGTCGACGACGATCCGCGATGGTTTAAAGCTGTTGCCGTCAAGGTAGTGGGCTCCGCGTCATCGTCATCGTCATCTCCCGTCGTCACCGCCGCCGTCTCGGGCCACCATCCTTGCCACAGCCACAGCTCCTCGCCCGTGTCAAGCATGAACGTCGCTAAACGTAAAATGAAACATAGGTGTAAGACATCTTTAAATTCCTATTATTTTTAAAGAATAAAATAAATTCGTGTGCCACTAGGCATAATTGCTTATAATAATTAGCTATAATATTTATCAATAACTAATTCGCAATTACACCATATGTCCATTTTTTTTTTTATGGATACATTTTAAATGATAAGGTCGTATTATAAGAGACTACGACAGATCACCTACCTGGTTGGCTGACATTGTACAGGTGATCTTGCAAGTACGGATATGGCGACGGTACGTATGCACCAGCCACCAGCGATGCTTTGAACTGTCCGAGAACTGATGAGAAATGAAACAGTTTCATTTCGCCTGCACCATGTCCGACCGGTCGAGACAATTGCTGGTTGCAGAGTCTCCGAGGGTTCTTGCAGCCCAGAGCTATGTATATGAGTAAGCAAACACACAATATAATATTATGCACACGGTTGTCTGTTGTCGTTATTATTATAATTTATTCGAATTTTCAAGTCCTTCATGCCTCGAAAACCTCTGTCGTTTTTCATTTCACGTACCTTTGAAGAAATCTAATGACTCGTTTGTTTCACTAACAGTCTTCGGTTCCTGTGGGACGAAGCCATCGGCTAGTCCTAATTCCGCTGCGTCTAATTTTGACAGACTTCCGGCCACTTTTAACGATAGCTGTAATAATACATATACACACAATGTAAATTAGCTTAGGTACAAATGTTTAACAGAATGTTTTTACGGCATTCCAAAAATTTAAAAAATTTAATCTTCACCATTCATTATATATATTATTAATATTGCAGATGTAGACGGTAAATCACGATTGAGCATATACCTTTTTAGTAACAAAAAGCACAGAATATTTTATGCGACGTTGCCATATTCACATTGCCGAAATTGTATAATTTATTTTTTTTCACGTATTGTTACACCAATAATTATTTTGAGCCGAGCCCAGATTTGTCGACAGTATTAATATCGATTTATAAATTAGTTCCGGAGCAATAAATATTAGTTTTATCTATAATATACTGACCAGTGGACGTTATAAATGCGATGTTTTAAGGTGTTAACTTTAGCAATGAGGAAAAAATATGAGATAATTAAGATTAATATTAAGTAAAAATTCCAAATGTATTATAGAATTAATTCAGTTTATGTAATGTTCAATAACCTATAATTATTCATATTCAGTTACCATATTCAAGCCCAGATTAAGAGTGGCTGGGCCTATAAGCGGATATCAAACAATAGTTGGCCCCTGGAGCCAAACACATTTTATTTTGCGTTGTTCTTGTACTAAGGTTGTACAGTCATCAGTTGAAGTCATATACTTATATAACTTAACGGTTTGCAATGTCTGGCCGTCGCGATAATATTATAATAGTGGGGAAAGTTCAAGTTTTTATGTTAGTGTTTTGTTTTATAAATATAAATATTTCAATATAATATGTTATAATATCAAAACCATTTTATATCACTGAAATATTTTTGTTTGTGGGTCACCAATATTTTGATTATGTTTATGGGCCCAAAGATATCTTAATCCGGACTTGTCCGTGTAATATGTAAAAAAAATAAAACTTTTTTCAACGTACTATGTGACACAACAATTATAGACGATCAAACACTACACACACTGAATCATTTTGAAATTGTTACTTATTTGAATTATCATATTATATTTCTCCCTAATGCTAAATATTTAAGACATCACATCTATAACAGTTAGTACATTACGGGTAAAACTAATATTGTTCCTCCGGGACTAATTTATTAATCGATAACATAGTTGATAAAGCTAGACTTATGGCTCGCGGTTTGGTATCACATAATAATTGGTGTAATAATACTCGAAAATAATAATTTACAAAATGTTGGCAATGCGAATGTGGCAACGTTGCATAAAATATTTTATGATCTACCGTGAGGTATATGCTCAATGCCCAATGGTATTATGCTCAATCGTGCTTTACCAGTTTATACTTTATACTCATATAGGAATTGTACACAGAAAGATGATGCTACAAAAATATACAAATGTTTCGTGACGCAAGATGGCCCTTACTTATCCGGTGTGCATATTTTATATTTTCATGATATGAGTTTCAGACACACTCACGTAAACTATTTGATAGGGGCGTAATTTTTTTTTTTTTTTTGGGGGGGGGGGGATCAGGATGTGCAACGGCACCACTAACTTAAGAAATGTTAACGTTTGGCCCGCCATTAATACTCCAATGAGCCATCATAATTAACTTGTACATTATGATTTCATATATAGGAAATATTAATAAAATATTTTTTTTTCATGTTTTTGTGTATTTTTGGTTTATCAGGTTTATTGATTATATCTTATTTGCCTTTTTTTCAAATAACAGTGAAATGGCTTTAGCTGGTTGCTTTAATTGCTTCTAAGCTTAAAATTCTTTGAATATTTTTTTTAATGGCCTGGTGAAATGTCACAACTGGCCTGCCTAAAAGTTTGCACACCCAGAAAAAAAACTGAAATGACGCCCCTTCTATTTGTTATACGATATTTTAATGTATTGGTGAAAACAGCAAAAGAAGCTCATGATATAGTCGATTAATTTGTTATTATTCTAGAGTGATAAAATTAATTATCGTTCGTGACTAATAAAATAATTATATGATTACGCGATAAATGAATGCCACATACTATGCATTACACAGCTGTATCGTTTTTTTCTCACTAATTAACTGTTATTATGTTGAGTTGACACTGTATTTAGATTTAGAGCAAGAACATAATATTTTAATGAATTAATCAATTTTGATACTATTATAAAGTTAAGAGGCGTGAGTATGGGTGCGATTATACGCATTAGATTTATTATGTTACGGGGCCTATTATAGTAACATTAAGTTATTGGTTTTAGACTATGAACAGCTATTAGCTGATTATGTGTTATGCATGTTTTAAGTTGGGAGGAGGATTGATTTTAAATTGAACAATCAGTTGTTTAATTTAATTTAGAAGATCATTGATCTCTAATGCAAAGGAAATGTTCATTTTTTTTATTATATTCTCTGAACAAATTTTGCTTGGTTAAAAGTACAGTTTTAAAACTATAGGTATAATTTAAAAAAATGCAGACCCCGTATCACATGTCTGTGTTTTATAAACGCACCTACATCACAGCATATATGTGTATATATTATATATACTATATAATATAATATTTAGCTGTTCCAATTTTGAATAGTTAGTTTTAATATTAGAGTGAATTGATATTTGATTTATTATCAAACCTAAAAATAAGGACAGTATGTTCCTCATGGGTTTACAATTTTTTGATTTTTAAACTAGTTACGAATATTTTTAAATCGTAATATTTTCCACACTCATATATTAAAACTGGCTCTTAACGCTCAACTTTTATCTATTTTTAACTATAAATTATAATTACAATAATAATAAAAATGAATACTTGATTTGAATCTTTTAAGTAATATTTGTCCAACCCTAAATAAGTTTATAATAATAAATTAATGTTATTTACTATTCAAAAGATATATATTTTTGATATTAAAATTAGAACCGGACAAGTGTTCAAATATACTTTGTTCATAAAATTGAGTACAAATCGTTATTCACACAAAAAAGACATTAATGTATTATAATATATTAAACAACTAATTTAAATTTTAACATAAGCCATAACTCATATATAAAAGAATACTAAAAAAAAAAAAATACTAGATACTCGAGAATCAAGATTGACTCGGAACTATATATCAGTAAATACTTCTATATTTATATAGAACGATTAAAAAATAAAAATTATGTATTGCTAGTAACTATTAACTTGTCCGTTACTAATTCAAATCTAAATAGTGCGTACTAAATAAAAACAAATTTGAATAATTGGTGAAAAATCATCATATGTCAAACCGAACATTGTAGAAACGAACATACCTCTCTTATTGCATCTGAAGATCCGTTTCCATGCCAAATGAAAACTGTACCGTTTTCAGAGTTGAGAAGAATAAACGACGTTTGGTTACGTAATTGCGTTGTAGAGCACAGTACCTCGGTTAAATGGGCTTCGCTCTCATTTGCCCCGTGGACCATAAATAGACGCCAAGTGCCTGAAATTGGTGTATTTTGATTACAATCGTCTCATAAATTATACATCGTGATTCGTGACTCCGTGAGCAGTCTCTCAGAAGGGAATTAGATTTCAAATCGAGTTTTTCTATATGTATTATTGTCAAAAATATTATCCTTAAAATGGTACAATTTGTATTGGTACCAGCACACTACATCCATATAAAAAAATCCATACTTAAAAACAAATAATACGCCATCCTCCAGATAAGAAACACGTACAATTTTAAATAGAAACGACCAGGTTTATAATTTATTGTAAAATAACATTGAATCAACCCATTAAATTTAATATAATAACAATGAATTAATAATTACTTGGCGTCCCGTGTCTCTTGCCACGGTAAACAATTGCCGTCCCCTTGAACAGATTCCAAAAGGCCGGCGGTTCGTGACCCTGGTCAATTCTCAACTGCGGTCCCTGTTCTGTGTCTAGTTGTACGGTCAACAGAGCGGCTGCACCCTGATCGTTTTGAGTAGCGTCACGTCCATGCCAATACCAGTATGCGCAGCGATTTCTACCAGAAGTGACCATGCGACGGGACGGCAATCCGCTGAGTTCTCTACCTGTGGGTGATCGACTTGAAGTTAAAATACAGTTGATTATATATTATATTATATATTGATATCTTATACACACCAACGTATATCATAGTAATCAAAAATAGCCTAAAATTTAAATCAAGGCCATTCAAGCGTTGGCCAGACTCAAACATTACGTGTTAATTATATTCTATGCATAAACTAAAAACTTTTTCATGCATAACGCAACAAAGTTAAAGGTATTTTTATCTACCGTAGATTAAAATATTCATTTTTTTTAAATATTGTATACATTTGCAGAACAAAAAGATATATTGGATACTAGATTTATAAATGTTATCTATAAATATAAAGGTGTGTAATAACTTGAAAATTGTATTTGATACATGCTTCACCAGGTGCACAATACAAACATTTATTCTCATACAGAGTTTAGCCGTGGGGTGATTATTTATAAAACTGGGAATATTTTTATATCAGTGGCCACCGATATATTAGGTATTTTAAGTAGGTTCTATACAACTATATCACAAAAAGAGCATGCATTGCACATACGTACCTTGAATAGAAACGTTGTACGTCCACCGAATAATGTATGAGTCGCCGCTGTGAAACTGACCGGCAGATTTGGGTCCCAATTCCGTACTGTCGAATTCTCGAACATGCCATACGGTCACCTCCATGGTGTTTATGACAAACTCCCGTAAAGTCTTCAATGATGAGAACATAGAATTGATTTAACACTATATAGCACATGATATCATACATTTTTTAAGTCCACAAACTCACCTCTTTATCGTAGTACGAGGACCCACGACCGAGATGACTACCTTCCAGAACCAAATCGGGTTCATTGACGGACATTTTAAGCATCTCGTCAGCGTCAAACGCATTTATTTCGGTCGACCAATCGATCTACAGACAAACGTTTCAATATTTAACGTACAATTTACAATAAATTATATTAATATAATGCATTTTTGTATTTATATTTATATGGTTTTAAATTATAACATTCAGACTAACGCATGCGGTGTCATGTTCTCCAGTTTCTTTGTCATCATTCTTCTTTGACGATCTTATGACCCGACTATAATCCGGCCAATCTGCAAACTTCTCTCGGAACAACACCGTCTCCATGTGTTGCGTTATCTTGGCAAACAGCGTCCATTCAGGCCTCTTTGCTCCCGACTTGACGTAGACGGTGTCTTTATCTACGCAAGGCAAACACTCGTAAAAACACTCAACAAAGATTATCGGGATACTCACTTCTGTCACCCATACACGTGGCTACATCGATCGGACTAACGTCGAATTGCGAATAATCGTAACCGTCGTCGAAAAGCTGACGAGCAAGCTGGAGAGCTGGCCTGCGTTTGGCGACGTTCACGTTCTTGCCGTACCACACATATATTTCACTACCAAAGTCGAAAACCAACGTCTAAAAATTAAACAAAAACAGTAGCAATACGAGAAGGCAAAAAGGGCTAATAATCATAATGATAAGAATGATAAGAAAATTACACACTTTCGAGGGATCTAGTATTTCTATTTTGGCCATGGTTTCCGAAATGTCTGGCAACATTACGAGCTCATCGTTAATAACCTCGTACACCACGTTTGTGGAAACGATGGCCGCTTCATACAATTCATCTTCGTCTGGGTGTCCAGCTCCTTGACCTGATATCCATTTACGATTAATGTTAAAAACCATTGCCAGCGAATAAAATTGTGACTGATACATTGCGAATATTAAGTCTTACCTTTGATGGAAGACGTTTCACTAGACGTGACACCCAGAAGAGTCCAAAACTTCTTTTCATGTTGACTGTTGGGCAACGAAGAATCACAATTGATTGTGTACAACTGGTTAGCAAATTTGCAGCCTAGGTCTTTCTTGTCAAATATGCTTTGAGCTACTTTAGCGGCATGCGATCGTTCAATAACGTTTGAATATTCTCCGATCCAAACGAAAATCTAAACAAATTATAACCAGAATGGTATAACCAGTAACAACTATGTTTTAGATGGAACTGCTATAACGTTTAATTGACTATAGGTATTCAGAATATTCCCAAAAGTATGATTCCCGATTTTTGTAAAATTATATTAAATATATGCTTATAATATCTTTTGAAAATTAACTTATACGTATATCAACATAAATATAATTTACTTTTTGCTAAACATCGATTTATATGAATATTTCTGAAAAATCATTGTTATTAGTATAATAATATTATTATGTATAATATACTCGTAATATAATATAATATGCATTATTATTATTATTTTTTTAGATTGTATTAATAGTAGTTACTTGCACTAAATGAATTCTGTACTTTTCCCTTTATAAGGCATTAAATAATAATAATAGTTACAATTATAAATGTATAATATAAATATGAAGTAAATCGTACTTGCGAAGGTGTGACTAACACGTAGGAATCGCCTTGATTGACAGAATCTGCAGATGGAGATACAAGACGAGTTTGAACCCGCCGTCGGCCTTTTATGTGTAACAACATCAAATCTTTGTAAGGTGGTAATAGAGTAGGAGTTGAATCCCCAGACTTCCGAAGATTTACAGATGCAAAATCTTCTTTACTGGCCAATGCTGCAAGAGCTTCTCGAGCCAATGGAGTGTTGATAGTCGCTAAATACGAACCACCACAATGTTGACTTCCAAGAATGAAACACAATGCTAAATAAGTAAAATGTATACTTACATGTTTCCAAACTACGTTGTAGTAATAAATTAGATTTATTTTCTGTATATTTTTGCTGGGCTAGATCACGATTTGTAGCTAATGCTTTTAAAGGGTTTTTTGACCCCTCGTGTTTTCTTTGATGAAATTTAACATTTTTCCGCTGCACGAGTCTGAGAACGAAAAATATAATTTTACATAACATACAAGTCTATTATTAGTCTATTTTCATGATGTTCAATTATTATCAATAACGAAAATAAAAATACACTTACAAATTAGATCGTGACGATTTTAAATGATCAAAATCTACATTATCTATTTGTCCGTCATTCGATGTCTGAATCGAACTACCGAAAAATTTATCGAAATCATCATCGATCATAATTGGTACGTTAACAGTTTTTTCTTTTCCTATGTTATTTAATCCATTTTCTAGAGGTATTTTTTCGGCTTTGTTATTGAGGTAAGATTTTGTCTTACTGTCAGACATTGAAAGACTTCGACGGACATTTATTTGTTTGGTAGACTCATCGCTTATTTTCTTTTTCATTACACCTATATAAATAAACACAATTAATTAAAGTTGATTAACATTTTTAAGTTTTATTGAATTACTTGAAGACGATTTTTCTAATGAGGAACGCTGAGTGACTGACAGAAGAACAGGCGTAAGAGGTGGTAAAGATTTATTTTGCATTTTTCCAGCTACTGTAAAATTAGAAGTGTCTTTTTGTTCGACTCGTTTTTTCCAATCCTTAGAAGAAGTTTCAAGCCGATTAAGTCGATCAACTAAAATGTTATCCACACATTCAACTGGTTCTTCGGTAGACTTAACTTGTCTAGTAAGTTGCTTACGAAGTAAATCTTGAGCTACCTAAAATACTACAGTTAGCTGGTTTTGTTCTAATAAAACATTAGTTTTAGTAAACTTACATTTATTGAATTATTTGACACCTCGTGATCCTCTGGTTTTATTTTTAACAATCTTTTTTGCCAATCCATCTGACCACTCTTTTTCAAAGCTACTAACCTATCCTTTATAGATCCTCCGTTAACAACCGAAGTGCCATCGGTATTATCACTAGATGGTTCAACTAACTTTTTAGGTTTCGGCAACTCTCCATTTTCTTTGGTCATGGTTCCAAATTTTTCTTGTCTAAAATTTAAAACTGTATTTGAAAAAAAAACACAATTTTTTATTCGTGTATTTGTTTTTATACCTGAGCAATTCCAATTTCGAATTGCTGTTGAACGATCGATTTATAGCGACATTTCGGGAAATACGATTTTTAATATTTTCACTGTCAGCGGATTCTTTTACCATTTTTGCAGATTGAACTTTAATTTCAGGATTTTTTTTCGTCTTATCTTTAGATTGAACTTTAATTTCGGAGGATTTTTTCGGATTATTTTTTGACGAGACTTTATTTTTTAGGACAGCTTTAGTCTCGTCTTTTGGTTGGACGATAATATCTGTGGTTTTGTTCGTCTTGTCTTTTGATTGTTCATTATTAAGACTTTCAATTGGATTTTTTGTTGATTCTGCCATCCCGTTCCTTAAATATATTTTTTCCTCTACTTTGTCAACGTCAATAGTACAAGTGTTACCTACATTTCATAATCGTAATAAGTAAATAATTATTTAAATCGTTCAACAAAATACGTAAGTTTTTGCATAAAAAATTAATAACAGAAAGAAGTGAAGAAGAAGTGTATTGAACAAATGAATAAAACAACTAAACGTTACCGTTGAATATACGAAGCCGATCCATTATAAAGTTTCCTAATTTCCTTCTTGGCAATCTTCCTTTTACATTTTAAGCAGAATACAAAAACAATCACCAAAAAGCATGCAAAAGCAAAAATTAATTCTCGTTAAATATTTATTACTACAAAAATAATATTCTATACAATGTATATATAACATATACAATAATATACATAAATACAATCACTGCCAATCATAATTAATATGTGAGACTAAAGAAAAACAACCAGGCTTCAAATCTAAATATAATAATACATTATTATGTATAGGTATTAACTGTGATTTTAGATTCGAAGATAAAAACTATAGCGATTTTCTAATCAAGCCAAATGTGAATTAATTAAAATTGAAAATAAAATACTACGTTAGGTATATAATAAAAAAAACTAAATTAGTTTTAATACAGCATGTTAATTTCTGATAGTAAAAGAACTAAGAAGTAAATTAATATTGTACATATTATTATATTTGTTTATTATTTAGAAACAGTACTAATAGTCAGTATACTACTGAAGCTAATTGTAATCATTGTTATATTTACATAATACTTATTGCTACAAGTACGTGACATACCATTATCATCATCGTTTTTGCATTTAGCACTGTTCAGATTTTTAGCTTCTTGTAATTCGTGGTTAGTCACTGGCTGCGTCGAGTAACGATTGGCAGCATTCAGCTTCTTTTCTTGGCACTGTTTATACTTAGAAGGTCTACTTTTGGCTATTTATACATAATACATAATACATATTTTCAGTAAAACTATTAAATATTATATCAGCAATTATCATATGCGTATAATACAGTTATATGTAATGAACCCAATTAAATAGTGGTATTAGGTTGAGTCAAATCGAGAGCAAATTGACAACAGTGTTTTTTAGTATTTTAATTACCTAGTAGGTTATCTGATGATTGTTCGTTACATGTTTACAAATAAAACTGTTAGCAATAAAAACGAAATCTATATACACGAAGGTATATATACTATGTGTTTTAGAACCAAAAGTTCAAACACCCATCATGGAAAAATCCGTTAATTTAATACAATGCACGTATATCATAATATAAAATCTATAAAAATATACGATAATAATTATTCTCTACAGCGATTATTTTTGCTATCTAATTCAGGTACCCAGGTTATTATCGTTATTACCTATTATTGTTATATTAATTAATTCTTTTTTTTATACGGCTAAATAAATTTATCGTAAAAAAACGGTTTGAAAAGATAAGGCAACGAGACAAGTACCTAATAGTAATATAAATACCTGTGCAGATATTACTGTTGACATCAGATGATGTGATGCAAGTATCCGCAGTGGTCTTATCGTAAATACTCTGGAATTCGCGAGTTTTCACAGAAACGCTGTTGGCGCGCTTCAAGGTCACAGCGACAACATTCTCGTTATCAGCCCAACTGCGACCGCTGCAGCCGGGTGTCGAAACGTTTCTTACGATCTGACAAGTGTCGTTTTCCGAGTGCGCAGTAACAGCAGTGGTTCTAGAACGATAAATATATAATAAAACCTCACAACAACACAACACGCGCGTCATCATAACATTATCATATTTGCGTGATTGTCACCTTGAAAAACGTACTTTTTAACGGCATTGATTTCGCTGGGAGTCACAGGCTGCGTGCGAAATCTCGTCCGGTCCCGGGCGCCACGCGCGTGCTGCAGTCTGCAGTCGCGGATGCTGCCGGGAGCATCTCTGACGACCCCGGACTCCAAGTCGGATATCCGCTGAGCGACCGATGGTCGTTTGGACGACGTACTGCACTTGATTGGTCCGTCAGTCGTTGACGTCGACTTCAGGATGGGCCTCTTGTCGTCCGCCACCGTCGATAAGATCTTCTTCAAAATTGGCCTGGGACAGTCTCGGTTTGACTCTTCTGCCACTGCCGCCTGACAGCGATCCCGAAGCGGGCGGACGTCCCGTTCGCCACGCCTCTTCAGTATGCCATGTGACGGCGGTTCCGGCGACGGTTCGCTCGTTTTCCGTTTCAAAATCGAATGGAGTTCGTTGAAGTTGTTGCCGAGCAACGTCTCGTCGTCGCAAGACTGACAACGGTTTTTCAAAATAGGTTTCTGTGTCGACTCGTCATCAAAACTGGCCGACTGTTTTTTTAGTATGCCCTGTCTGCAGAACGACTTGTGGTTGGATGTTTTTAAGGAACATTGCTGTAGCCTAGGGTCGGCGTTGATGTCCGGCTTTATCGCGGGCGTCGGACCGTCTTCGTCGGCGGGCATTATTTCGAGAGATTTCCTTTTCAAAATAGATTTGGAACTATTTGGTTGATGGCGAAGATAGTGGGGTTGACGGTGGTGGTCCATACTACTGCTGCAGTGATGATTATTATAATTATTGATATGTGAAATTTGATTAGGCGGGTTCAATGGAATAATATATTGTTCGAACGAATAAAAACTATTATTACTTACATACGAGTCTGATAAATAATTAGGGCATTTTGAGCTGAAAAAAAAATAGTTACAATATAGTATGACTCCACTATGTATACGTACTATAATGTTTGTTACATCGCGTAATAACAACTAGCTGAGCTGGACCGAAGTGCGTGAATTAATGAATAACATCTTTCCTAACAGCAATAATGCAACCTTACATGGTTTGAGAGTAACAGATCCCCTCCAGTATTTAATAGACCTTCACAATCGAATGATTTACCGTCATTTTAGCATTAATGAAAGGTACCTATAGCGTTTTCCAGCTTTGGTCTATTACACGCTCAATGATTTTAGTGAAATCTGACAATATAGACTAGAAAACTCTTGGAAAACAAAGAAAATATCGTAAACATTATCACGGTTCCACAATATTTCGTCACAACAATGGTTGATTAAAACATTTTTAATATTATTGCTATTATTACTTATTACGGTAAAAGAATTCCAAGATAAACTATTTTGTCAACATTTATGACATCATCAGCATCTATATATTTATATACATATATATGCACGCTTAATCGAATAATCCGTGTTAATATAATATACCGGAATTCATAAAAATATATTATTTTAATCTTCTTACTGCAGCCATGATTTTAAAATACTTTATTTAAATAGGTGTTATTCTCAAAATATTATTCGAAAAAAGGTAGTAAAACTTTTTTTTTTAAAGATGGTTGTTATTCTATACATTCAGACATAACTACAGAGTATAGGTTTGAAAAATACATTACATTATTTATAACGTTTTTACAAGACTATAAAAACTGTATGGTTATTGAAGAATGTTTTTGTCATAGATAACACTTTTACTATAAAATATTTCACAACTAAACATTATTAAATATAATACGTAAAAAAATCGAATTAATTAATTTTTTCAGAATCAACGATTAACTGATTAATGTCAGTATAGTTTGTATTGTCTTTGGATTTAATATACAAAATAATATTTGATAACCACAGTTCGTAACTGATGACTTACAAGTCAAACGCATGTACATTTTAGTATTATATCGTTAATAGTAATTATAATAATATGTGTATGTATTTTATTATGCAATTAAAAAATATTATTTTAATTTTAGTATGAATTGAAAAAAACAATTTTATAAATTATTAAAAAATAGTAAATAATAATTTTGAATACTTATTTATTTTTAAGTAACATGTTTAAGTTTTAGGTAAAAGTTTTCAGGGTTTCACTCACTACATTGAAAAATAAAATAAAAGGAATGCTAATTTTCATGTTGGTGTTGCTGTTACAATAGTTAGTATCTAGTAAAATACAATAAACAATTTTTAAAAAAAATGTTATTGTGTAATTAATACTGATAATAGTTATACTGAATAACAACCATAGGTATATTGTATATAAAAAATGATAAATTTTATGATTTCAGTATTAACATGTTACCGCACGATGTTCTCATTAAAAGCATTCATCGAATAATTTTTACTATTAAAAATACATATATTTTGTAGAACAGGTTGTTAGGTTCCTACTTAATTTTTTATAACTACGTCATAGATTTTCAACCTTTCATCTAAACCGACAATATTTAAACAGTAAAATTATTTCATCCGTTCATCTCAAACCACAAGCATAATATTAATTACTAATTTAATATTTATCAAATTAATTTACATTGTATTTATTTTTATTTTATTGTTGAATTACTTTTGTAATGATGTGTCAGGATAATTATTTTAGAATAATAATTGCACTTTAAATATGATTACCTAGCTATTATTGTAGTTTATATTAAGCTACTAAAATGTGAAAAATATGGGCAGGATTTACAATACGAATACATACTCTACTGAGCTAATACTTTAACTATTATTAAGTTTAATTTTTTTAAATTGACTTACATCATAATACGTTGGAGTTTCTCCGATATTAAATGTTAAGTTACATTCCAGTCGTCCTGAAAATTTAAAAACAATCATGTACTCATTTAAAATTAATCATATAATAAACAGGTACATATAAGTAGGTTATAATACTTATAGATATTAGTAACAAAATACAAGTAGTTAAATTATAATTCAGGAATAGTATTTTTTATAGGCACGTGCTTGACAATACATAGAATGTGTGATTAGTGTTTAGACTAATATAAGTAGGAAGGTATTAATATGATATGTGCACTGCGTTGTTAAAAACAATATTTAGGCTTTCCACTACATATCTCTAAACCTTAAGGCCCAAGGGGAAACAATTCCTGAAAATTAGTTTATGCATACTATCTACTGTACACACATAAACGGTGTACATAAGCAGGTAGATATTACAGAGAGGAAAAGCAAGTTGTTGATATCTTCGGGGCAAAAATATACATATATACACGGTGAAGAATTCGAAAATTCAATATAGAGAAAGTTGTCACTAATCAATTGTCAAAGTGAACAAAATAAGAAAGTTAACCACCTCGTCCGACGATTTAATGTCTCATGTATACGACTTGCAAAAAAACAAGAGAATAATGACTTAATTTTTAAAACTCGACCGTTAACTATGTTAAGAGTAGAATACAATTCAACTCAGTGAACAAGAAATAACTGTAATAATGTTGCTGATACATATCGTAGATTGCTACGATACAACTATATACATTTTTGAATAAAATATAGTACTCATATGAAAAAAATTAGTTACAACAATTGCTATAACGTACCAAACAAAATTATTATTATTTTAATTTTGACAAAATGACACACCTTTGTAGTATGTCTTCATTGTAAACTGTTCGTGTTGCTTTATTTGGCGGGTCAAGATTAAATTTAATTATCATACCATAGAATACATCTATACACAAACCATACTTGTGTATGTTAATTCTCCGTCATTATATTTTTGAAACTCAATATGTTTTGTTTTTTTATTTTTCGACTGACTACATAATATATTATTACAATAAAGGTAGTATTATACTATTATATACATAATATTTTACGGCAACAGCCAGCACAGACTAAATTGCTCAGGCGGAGAGTGAGTGAGATATAATGTCGAAGGAGGGGGAGGGATAAGGAAAATAATCAACTGTGTAATAATAATATTTAATATGCGTTGTGCAGTTTTTTATTTTCTCCCAGCGTGTACATTGCGTTATTATATTACGAAACTGACTAAACGTACCGTACGTACACAACAATATTTGGTTTACTCCTAGCACCTACATATGTATATATGCATATAGGTGTAATACATAAATAGTAATGATATTAATAACAATAATAATAATTTATGGTAGTAAATAAATAAAAAAAAAGCGACAAAAAGCTTAAATATTAATTCAACAACATTGTACAAGAGCGTATTATAACTTCACGAAAAGCGTCTACACAGATGTAAAGTTATGAGAAAGATCAACGCTAATAAAGTGCCGCACGCGTTTACACTAAATAATTGATAAATATATATTGTGATGTACAAGCACACCTCCAAATATCCGGGCATACGGTTTGGATACTCTGTCGACGGCACACTAGTGGTAGATAAGGACGATGACGGTGATGATTCGTCTTTACTAAGTTGTTTAGTATTAGAAGTCTCGGTTCGGTTTTCAGATGCACTTGCGGAAGAAGTGACGGCTGACTCGAACACCGCTGGTGTAGGTCTGTTGCTGGGGACGTGTAATAGGCATTGGGTCTTTGGCTCTGAGACACTGCAGCAGGCTGAGAGTACGTTGGCCGGTTGCATGACTGCGGCACAGGCACGGGCATTATTTTCTTCGTTATCTTTTAGAAATTGGCTTTTGATATTTTCGTCTCGCGTGCGCTTATTGGCTACCACCATGAAACCATCGCTCGACCGGTTATCGGTCGACCGCAAATACCTATGGGCGCACTCTCGTTTGATGAGCTCTCTGAAATTCGGTTGATTTTTATTGTCAACGCTTTTGTACGTCAAACCCAAATTTGTAAATTGCATGGACGTGTTAGGTGTTTTCTTAGCCGCATATTTGAGATACTCAGTAGCATAATTTGCAGGGTGATAACTTTTAGAGCACGTTAAAGCAACGGGCGATGCTCCGTTTACGTTCCGTTCGGTCGATAACGGACAAGTCAATTTATTTAATTTTAGCGGCGGTGCATCTTTTGTAATACAAGTGTCATTCGTTAAACATAATTTATGAGACTCATGCTGTAATAAGTTCGTGCAAAAAAGCGACTTACTTAATTGATTGGCTTCGCTAAAAGTGAATCCTGTCAGCATAATTGGTTTATGATGATTTATTTTGACTACCATCAAGTTTTGTTGGTTGTCAGCTATGATAGAATCGACCAAATCGCCACATGAGAGTTTTGTTTGGTTTTGTTTATTATAGTTGTAATCAGATGGTCTTTTTTTTATAATCCAATGAGTATCGTTTTTTATTCTATTATTATCTAGTTTGGGAATCAGGTCATCAATTCTGAATCGATTTCTCTGAATGAACGAAAAATCAATACAAGTCTTAAACTTATGGTCTTTCCTAAGAGACCGAAATGCCAAATCGTCTTCAACAGTGTCCGGTATTTTTCTAGGGTGGAACGAAGGTTTATAACGGCCTTCAGGCACCGCGTGCAAATAATCAGTGGGGGCGGCACTCACGATAGGACCTAGAGGTATTCCAAACGGCGGTTGCGGATCAGAAATCTTTAGGAAGTTGAGGTGTTGTCGCTGACTTCTGAAAACAACGTCATCCAGTGTAATGTCAGGTTCTCCGGACGACGGTTTAGGTATTTTATCGAGATTATAAACTGTCGGTAAAACTAACAGGAAACTTCCTGGAATAAAACTTTGCCGTTTTGATTCTTTTTTATTCAGCCTTCTGTAAGCCATATCATCGGATATAATATCTGGCACGCCTGACCGGCGGGTCTTGGGTGATACTCTCTTAACAGTTATACCGTCCAGATCATCGGAACTTTGGTATCGCATGTTTTGGTGTGCTGTAGGAAGGTCGCGCCGTTCAGCTCTGTCCAGTAGATCCTCGTCACTCAGTCCTAAACTGTTATACATGTCCTCTAGTTCTTGAAGTGCTTCTTCGACGGTTTGCATTTTTGGTATGGAATTTTCAGATTCAGATGACAAGGTTTCCACGTCACAGATTTGAATGGGTCGTCTACTTCTCGGCGGTTCTTTTGTGTAATTTTCATTTCGATATCCTATCTTATCGACAAGAGTCTTGACTTTGTCTGGAATATTATCATTAGATTCCCGTGTATAATACGTCGAGTCTGATTCTCGAGACATGAGTCTATTATTTCTAAAATAATAAACCGTTGTAATATTAGGGTCTCTGGGGGGAGGAGGAGGTGGAATCTTCTTACCAATAAATTTGTTTGGATTTACGTATGATTTAGGGTGTTTACTACTATAATTAGTTTTATATTGGTAATATCCGTTTTCAGACGAACATCTAAAAGGTACATTTTTGAAAACTGAAGGTGTCTGTACGTTCTCTTCTTGAATATAATGCGACAATAGGCTACTATTTCCACAACTTTTATAAACACCGATATCACTATAGCAAGCACTTGAACCAGAGCTATATACGGATTGTTGTGATGTTTTCCATTCGTTTGATGCAGATTGGCTGTTAATATTTGCATACGTGGACATGTGATTTGTATACTGTAATGAATTACATCTTCTTATTAGCCTGGGACTACAAGTGTACTGCTCGATAAGACAGTCAGTAGAACGTTTTAAGTGGTTGTTATGTGCCACTTTTTGATTTATTTTTCCATCATACGGACAGAAGTCCACACTCTCTTGACTTTGTTTCAATTTCTTTTTTTTTGATAGAATTCCAATCAGCGACCATCGTCTTCGTTTTTTATGACTATTTTTCTCATTTTTTTCATTTGGCTCTGGCATAATTTTTAATGGTCTGGAAAATATAATATATTTAGTTATTTCATCAAATGTTATATAATTAATGAGAATTTAATTAACTTAAATTATGAGAGTGACGTAATTTACATACAATACGAAATACGAATACATATTACACAGACCTATTTTATTATCTCTCCCTTTTTTTTAATTTGCACATACGGACATACGTAACTAGACGTAACTTCACAATTCCCATATTAAATGGTGAAGTTAACTATTTTCACCTTGAAAATCAAAACAAACAGGAAATTCAAGGAGAAATTATAATGTCCAAAGCAACATCCGAAGAAGAAAAATATAGGTTAAACAACTAAAATAAAATAATTATTTATTTTAAGATTGAATTACGATTTATTTTAGGATGTTGAATATTTAGATATTTAAATTTGTGTAACCAATATGACTATTTTAATTAAATTTCATCTTTTTTTTATGATAACATAATATATACGGGGAGGCAGTTAACAGTTTATTAGTATTAATTTTTCTTTTTTTGATAGCGTTTTATCTGATGAAAAAACTGGTATTTTTAGTTATTCATGAGAAGTATTTAATTGAGTAAGTTGAATCGATTGAAAAAAAATAAAATTACAATTTACACTCAAAAAAATATTAAAATTTTATAAATTAAGTAATTTGAAGGAATTGTTGAAAGTTAATTGGATTTTAACTGTAACGTCTGTAACTATAATATGAAATATAAATAAGTATAACATAATATTTTAATATCAATAATTTATACGAACATTGTTGTACAACTATTAATAGAAAATAATAATTTGTAAGTCATTAAGTATTATTTAATAGGAATCGCATATGATTGTTAATCTGCTGAACTATTTGCTTTATACAAATCAATTTTTCCTAATCGCATCATGTATTTTATCGCTGTAATTTACTTATGAATATTGCAGCAAAAACAAAGAAATTATTTTCGATACGGCTTGATCTTTGGCACATGTAAATTTTGGTTTATACTTCGCAAGTACAAGAGCAATTTTATTTTTGCAAATACCTATCATTAAATATAGAATTTTTAAATTTCATTATTTTATAAAAAATATTACCGATTATGCTATAGAACGACGAAAACTTAAGTTTAGCCTAAAGTAGTATATATGTAATATAAATGATCAAATTACATAAAATATAGGCACCTATTACCCACACGAATAGTATTATGAAAATTTAAAAATATTGTAATTCTATATAAAGTGTACTGTCGTAGATTAAAGAAAATAATAATTATTTGTCATTTGAAACGTACGAATCTGTAGTAAATTCAATAAAATTATGTCATAGATATGATATGATTGAAACTCAGTTATGAATCGGCGTCAATTTGGAATTGGTGAAGCACATTCAATGAAAATACAATTTTAACCCGTTGAAGTGCCCCTAATCAACGATATACTGCAGTATTTTTTCGTTAAGGTCATTTACGATACACACGAAAACCTATTATGATTTATGAGTAAATTTAGTTTATAGAATAGTTTCATATAAAATTACTAAAATAATTAATATTAAAATATTAAAATAATATAATTCATAGCATATTGCAAAATTAATTTTTTAAATTATTATAACATACATGACTTCGTCATAAGCAAATCGATAATAATAATTAATTCATTAAGAAATGCATAACATAAGAATAATATATTTTCTTTTCTCACCCTTATTCTTTTATCTAATTTTTAATTACATAACACTATTTTTACGCAAATAATTTTAAACTTTATATAACAACCAACGTAAAAAAAAATTATGCACTTATTAAGCTCCCCTCGTATTCGAATGATAGAAAAATAATTATATTTCATATCGTATTTTTTTAGGATAGTTATATAACCAGCTGAATAAACTATTGGCGTCTGCTATTACCTTCACGGCTCCACTACTATGGTAAAATTATTGACCTATTAGATTTATAACACACAAAGCACGATGTTGAATTACAAATTGATAATATCGCACTTATAACAAAACGAATTATGAGTTTATGACCTCAATTTTTAAATCCTCAAGTCCGATATTATAATGAACATTAGATACCTATCTATTGTAGATATGACATTATTTGTTAGGCTACCTGAATCTAAATATGATGATACATTATAATAGTAAAATTAGTCAATAAATATGTAGAATCTTACCAAAACTCTTGTAATTGACTAGAAGAACACTCTCACCAATATGTATATTAATTTAACTTTCTCTGGGGAAAAATGTTTTAATAGACTTTACTACACACGTAAAATAAAGGTAGTAAAATACCGCCAATGAGGTCGACCGCTAAAACAACACTGCGGCATTCATGGTTCTGTCTTGTCCATACCAATATCGTTACAAACCCCTTCTACTATCACATCACCTATATGGCAGTAATATTTGACATTGAGCTCACATGCACACGTATTAGGATATAGAAACAAATACACGAATGACAGAAATTACGTACCTACTATGGTTATAACTTATAACATATTTTTATAAGAATACGCTGTGCAGTAATGTGCATAATTGTTGGGTCATTTTCGATAGATTTTACTAAGCCTAATTAAAGAGAAAAAAATGTATTTTTTTAAATAAAAGTACAATTAAGGCGTTTATAAATTCAATAATACCATTTCTATTTTTAATAATTATAAAACAGGAAAATAGAGGATTTGTTCTAGGCATTTATAATATTTGAAGACAACAACAAAGTATGAAATCCAAATAAATTAGTTACAGAAGTTCATTATTTAATATGGATGAATTTCACTAATTAGATACTTTATGAAATTCTATACATAACGATTAAAAAAAGTGCTTTATCAAAATTTCAGGAAATAAATGAAAAAACCGTGTCTAATTTTAAATTGCTCATTTGAATTTTATATACCTTTTGAACTATCTATTTCGATAGAGAATTACAATATATTTTATTTATTTAAAAAAGTTTAGTCAACACTAGCTTACTTTAAGAAAATATATTTGTGATGAAATTTAAAATCAATATATCCATTTAATTTAATACAATATTATAAGTATAATTTACACACGAAATATAAAAATTGCATTTCAAAATCAAAACAAACTGGAACCCAAATAAAAAAAAAAAATGGGAATAGTAAATTATAATATAATATTAAATTTCTGAACTCGATACTACATCCATACTTAAAATATTGACTTAGTAAGATAGTTAAATTTATAAAATTAATAAAATATAAATTAGTTACTAATTATTTAAACTACTTACCTTATAAATTCTTATGTACAGTGTAGATATTTATCTTCGACTCCAAATCAAACTATTAATTTAATATTTTCAAAATATAATATCACAGTTTATTTAGCTAAATAACAGCATCAATTCTGAAAAATGTACTTGTATGGATGTTATATGGTACTTAATAGTTAATACTATAGAAAAATAAAAATTAAGAATACATTTAGTATTTCTCAAAACAAATAGGAAATAATACATGACATTATATTATATTTCTTATATATTGAACTACACAATATATTATGTTTAATGATTATAATTTATTATAATGTATAAGTAATTTTAAGGAAAATTATAGTTAATCATTAAGGTTTTTGAAGACACGTAAAAGTAAAAATACAATAAGAAATGCAATTATATAACTACTCGTATACTGTTTTGTCTCAAATCTCGCCACATAGAAGTCATCGACTTTTCTTTCTATTCAAATTAAACAAATTTATTTGTAATGAAATAGTATCAGAATATTCATAATTGGCAGAACTTGTTTTTGTAAAAAACATGCAACTAATCTACCATTATCCTTTTACATTTTTTGAGGGGATAATATTTGCTTGAAAATATCCATTACATATTTCTCTGGTTTATTATTGTCTTAATATCAAAATCATTAATTCACAAAGAATGTTAAAGTATAACAATAGGAAACCCATAAACATATTTATAAAATTATCAAATGCAGATTTGTGTATACTATACGCCTAATGATATGGATAATATCATCATTTTATTTATTTTTTATTTAATTTAAATTAATATCATAAAGATTACTAGGCCTTACTGAGAAAAACTCATGTAGAGGCCTGAATATATGACAAAGTACTTTGAGATTATAAAATACAACTTTATGTTTAAGTTTAACCCTCATAAAGTCATAAGTAATGACTTGTGAACAATAGAATCACCATAAGTAAATACTTTTTAAATAAAATAAAAACAGTTGGTGTGATTACAATGGTTAGTCTAATAATATAATGTCTCAAAATTGTAGTTAAATTATAGGTTACTAGAGTCGTATGGAGACTTCGTCTTCAGGGGCAGCATGAGATTAAGCCGGCCCATTTTCCGATAGTATATGTAGTTTAAAAATAGGAAAAAAAAGCAAAGTTGATATTTTTTTATCAATTGCTATGCTAATTATTTAGAAAAAACTTTTCAAAAATCTGATATTTTAATGGTGGGGCGAAGGGTTGTAAAAATGTTTATACATAATATTTTCTAAAAATTGTTTTTAATCATAATGTACACTATATATAATTTATGTAAAAATATTTGCGGCTGCTCAAAAAAAGTTCAGGGACTGTATTTTCTGCCCCTGTGAGCACGCCTTTGTTAGTTACTAAAATAATTCTATAGTGTAAAGGGGTGAAAAAAAAGTACCCAGTACAGAAAAACTCGTTAAAAATGCTACATTTCACACAATGTTAACAATTTAGAAAATTCTCTATGGCGAAGAAACTTCAAATGAGAGTTTACTTGATGACTACACTGCTGAAGATTTGGCACATTTCAAATTTCAAATTATTTGTATTTTTTAGGTAATTTTTGATTGTTTTAAGGTCATCAACTTCCGAGCCCTATACATGCATAACAGTATTATTAATTTTCCAAAAATTTGATTTATTGAAAAAATCAGTTACATTTATAAAGTAATGATAATACCAGTAATTTATCACATGATTTGCTAAATTTAAGTAAAATAAATTATATGTACTTTTTTACACCAAAGAATTAAGACATAGAAATATTTTGAATAAAGTTACACCAGAACAACATAGCCAAAAAAAAGTAACTAAATATAAGTTATAAAAGGAATTAATAAAGTATAGATTATGTTTTTTAACCTCAAAAACGTATTACATATATACTTAAGTCTACCATAAAAAAAAATTAAAAAAATTGTCACATATTAAGTATTAACTAAGTAAGGTACTTACAGTACTTATTTGGTAAATTACAAAATTAACATAAATTAATGCAAACATTCATTAATGTTTTTTTTTTTTTAGTTTGGTATAATAAATAAATAATAATATTATATATATATATAAGTATATTTATAGTTTGTATTTAGCGATGATGATTAATTGAACAGTGATTGGAGTGTGTTACCTAATAAAAATGCTTGTTATACAACTAACAATGAATATTATGATCGATTATCTAATATATTATATTCTTTCATTTAGGTATCTAATTAATTTTATTTAAGAACCAGGTTCATTTTATCATTCAACAATAATATTGACTATAGTAAGCTAAACTTGACTTAACATATTATTATGAATTATATAGTAGGTATACAAGCTTCGAAAACGTGATACCTGATCAGTTAAAATATCATATTTTAGGTTCAAACTTGATTGAAATGTGTTATAACAGATGGTAAAATTATCATAATATCCTAAAAGCCACAAAAACCATATAAGCATTGGGTTCTAGTTAGTAGCTACAAATTTCAATAGGTTCATACTATTTGTATTATTGTTGTTTGCATTCGTACAAATATGAACATTTTTTTGGAATATTAACAAAAAATATTTTGTTGATAATATTGAATTTATATTTTTATTATTGTATTCATTAAAGCCAGTCAGCTATTATAACAATATTGACAAAAGTATTATTAAACAAGTATACGTTAACTATAATAATAAGACATTTATGTTTTGTAAAGTGAGGGTTGCAAGGCGTCAAACTAGTATTGCCCCAACAAGTACCAGGGTTACAAAGGTATTGTTTTGTGATTCCAGAAATGTCTACAATATTAGTTATTTTTAAAATGAATCTTTTTTGTTATACCTTATGAGTAATTTCTTAAAGTTTCTAGTTAAAATTATTTATGGTCAACAAATATTGTTGGAGCTCAGTAGAATAACAGTATTCTTGAGTATTTTTTGAGGAGGTAAAATTATTTTCTATTAATATGAAGTATTGCATTTTGTTTATAGCTAGTAGATATATTTGTATAATTTAAATGGAATCTTTAACATGCTTTAACATTTTTAAAAATATGTAAAAACTAAAATGAAGTCGTATAACTTTGAAATACTTCAGATTGTACACAAAAGATCATAATATGTTATCAATAAAGAGGATATCCTCAGAAAATGCACTGCTGCTGTATGCAGGATATTATGACTTATGAGTGACTGCCATGTATGGCCTTACATATTGAATTTATTATAATCAAATAAAATAAATAAAAGTGCAGTGTGGAGTCGAGAAGGGACTTAAAAAAAAATATTTATCAAGTTTCAACTGTTGTCAACTCGTAAGAGTGCGCCTTACCGGATTAGTTATGACCAACATAAATACAAAATGAGAAAGTGGGTACCGTTTTGCTGTAAGTACAGTCGGTGTCAAGTCATGGGTCAAAGTATATGATATAATTGTTAAAAATTTTAATTTAATGGTGAACTGATAAAAAAAAAAATTGTAATTAACTTTAAGGCTCCTCCATCCTTACCCATTGAAATATTTTGAGTACACCACTGTAAGTGTCTTTATATTTATTTAAAAATATATTATATCTATTCAATTAATTAAATTGGGAAGTACCTATATAAAATACAAATAAAATTTATTGGTAGCCCCCTTGGATCCATTATTTTTTGAGAACTTTTTAAAGCCCCAATATTTGTCTAAACATATTGCTTAAGAGTACTTAACTATTTTCATCAAATTAAATAGAATTTTAAAATATAGATATTTAAAATGGAAATCATTATTATATAACTGTTGTGTGTTTAGATTATGAAAGTACTGAAAAGTGTTACTAATAATGTAAAGTTTATACATACAAATATCAGCTTCACCAATTGTCAATATTATTGAACCGTTTTAATTTAAACACAAGTTATCTTCAAATTTAAAATAAGTAAATAGTGAATTTGGATATTTCAAAATACTTTCTTTTTAGTAATTTAATACACTTTAAACATACATTTAATTTTCATAAGTTTTGTCAAATTATTTTACCACATCACATTTATAAAGTGTTGTGAAGATTATAAATACACAAAACTAATTTAGCTATACTAACTGCACCTATTTCCTGTCACCAACTAGGCGTACATTAATATTAGGTGTTTATAAATTGAACTATTCAATATTTAAATGACCAATTTAGTGTTTACACAATTGTTAAGCATTTGTATTACCTATTCTTCAAAAATATTTATTTTAATTTAAATGGTACCTATTAAAAAATATAGGTATGCTAAATATATTGGGACAATTAGTCGTGCAATAATTATAACCCATAATGAATTTCAAATTAAAATTAACATAAGCCATTGATCACATTTAAATATTAGCTACCTAGTTTAATGTTTAAATATCAAAGATTAGGTATACACCTATAAACATAGTGTGAATGAAAATAAATATATTTTTGGTCCCTATCAAAATGTATAATCGTCTTAAAACTAATACAATAAAAGGTTTTAAGAATATAAGTTTTCGATTGAATGCCTTAATAGATTTATAATTTTTTTAAAAGAAAATTGAGCATTATAAAATGTGAACATCATAATTTTCTTACTTTGGTATCCAAATCAGTTTGGTATTGCACTGAACCATTACATAATAGTATTTAACAGATTACAAAAATTATTGGTATGACAGCACTAAAGGAACAACTAAAACCAAGAAAAAAATAATAAAAATGAACAATATAATATGTACTTAAAATGATTTGCGGATTTAGGTAGTTTTTGGAAAATGTAGTTAAAACAATGATAAAAAAAAAAAGAAAAAAGGTTCGTCTAAGAATTTATTAAACTAAAACGTCTAAACTACATACTAGGTCTACGACCCTTGATCTGTGTAAATACTGTGATAAAAAATAATAAATATAAACGATGTAAAAAAAAAAACAACAACATTGTTTATTTGTTTGGACACCAACCACAGCATTATCAATTGTTCCGTCCTTAATCACTTTTTGAGGTCGAGATAAAACAGTGTCACCAGTAGACGGACCTGGACTCTCCGTCCGTGATGTTGGCGAACTGCCACAGTACTAACTGATGGCATCGTCGCCGGTGCGAACCGTTGATCCATGAGCGGTGCGTACCGCTACCGCCCAGCTCTGAGCGCACTACACCACTACAGCGCAAATGGGTACGTTCGGCGCGATTGGACGGTAAGATGACTAGTTTTACAATGTTGTAGTCCAGTGCTCTTGGCTACAGCTACTGTGTGAAAATTTGCCTACAAAATAAAGTATAATAGGTACAATGGTTATAAAGACATAATAATATAATATAATATACATGTCGGCCCGCCGGGATCAACGGTTGTGCCGCAGCGACACGGTGCACTGATGGGCTGTGGCGCTGCGACGTGCTCCGAAAACCGAACGTTTCGCACCGGCACGAATACGTCTGCTAGGGTCTACGAGATTTCCAGTGTTTTGGTAATGGCGTTCGGCAACAACAACAATAATAACGTTTGTGATATTCTGTATAGATTTACCACTTTGGCTCTTTAATCTTTATAGTATAGACACTTCGTACCGTAATCGTCTCGTCATATATTCTGTTGGAAACTTAGAGGTTTAACGTTCGATACGGGATCATAGTATCCACAACGGTCTTTGCTGTGGAAGCAGCGACGACTTCGCTGTCATCGTCGAGAGTCCGTTCGTTGGTGGTAAAAGTGTTCGTTGTAACCACGATAGATCCAATCAAATTTCCGTCGAGTCAAATCCGAAGTATTATGGCCATCCATCGTTGATCGATAAGTTCGTGTGCTACCAAGTTTCCAAACGACCGACACCACCAGCAGGTATTGAGTTTGACCGATGAGTCTGTCGGTGTCACCGTTCGACGGATTGAAAGAAAATAGAATATAGATGCTGTTCGAAGCTTAGGTTAGGGAACAGAGTATAACGTGCAAATTTCTACATTGATTCTTGTATCTCCTTCAAATTGTGAGTTTTCAAATGTGTTTGGTGTTTGTTTAAAATGTAATAGTGGAATAGGTATGGCTTTACTTAAAAAAATACTATTTGGGATCTTTTAATCTTATTCTATATGCACCGTTAAAAGTTAAATTAACTATTAAAACAAAAATTCTTTATGAAAGCTACCAGAACCATAGTTTATACTAAATTTTTTCTAACATCTACTGATTTAAAAAATGTCACACAAAAGTTTGCTTATCTTTTTCTTCTAAATTAAGGAAATTTAAAGTTTTAAATAATAAATAAATGATTTTTTTTTTATAAAGAATAGCGTTGAATCTGTTTTTTATTGCATTTCCAATCTGAAAATATTCAAACTACATCATTATAGTTATACATTTATACCTATATTTTATCGCCATCATTAAAACATTCTAGAGTAAAAATGTAGTTATTATAATATGATGGATAAATTCAAATTTAGTTGTACTTGAAGTATTGATTTTAATAATGATTTATTTATAATTTTAGACAAGATGTGTTCTAATAAAAATACACCTAGAATCATGGTATTTAGACCAACATGGAATGAATTTCAAAATTTTAGTAGCTATATTGAGCTGATGGAATCCCAAGGCGCTCATAAAGCTGGAGTGGCAAAAGTATGTTATTATAAAAATATAGCTTTTTTTAAAATTTATATATAATGAATTCAGATTATATAGTTACATTCCAACCTTTTTTATATAAATATGTAATATCATTTATTTTATAATATACACATAAACCATTCTATTGTTAGTATTGGAAGCTACTAATATTGCAGTCAGGTTTGCATTTGGCGCAAATTAGAATGGCTTATCTATTTATTAAAAAAATTAACGTCAATATTAATCTTGTAGGTTATCCCACCTCCTGAATGGATACCAAGAAAAAGGAGTTACTATGAAGATGATATTATGAATTTAAAAATTCCAGCTCCAATATGCCAAGTAATACGTTTAAATACTTTTTATAAATTACTAATAATAATTATTATATTGATTTAGGTTGTTCAAGGTAAACAAGGACTTTATCAACAACTTAATATACAAAAAAAACCTATGACAGTAGGAGATTACAAATCAATAGCTGAGTCTGATGAATATAAGACACCTAATCATTTTGACTATGGCGATCTTGAAAGAAAATATTGGAAAAATATAATTTACAAGTCCCCAATGTATGGTGCAGATGTGTCTGGATCTATTACTGACAAAGATGTTGATGTATGTGTTAAATTTATATATTTATTTAATCTCAAATTTACATTTAAATTAAGTAAATAATTTTTTTTATTAAATAAAGGTTTGGAATATTAACAAGCTAGGCACAATATTAGATTATGTGAATGAAGATTATGGTATCAGCATTGAAGGTGTCAATACAGCTTATCTATATTTTGGTATGTGGAAAACCTCATTTGCTTGGCATACTGAAGACATGGATTTGTATAGTATAAACTATATACATGAAGGATATCCGAAGACATGGTAAGATTATTTTTATGTTTGAATATTATAAGTTTGTAATTATTTATAATTCTACAATATTTTTACATTTTGGTTGTAAATATTTTATTTAACTTCAGGTATGCAATACCTCCAGAACATGGTCGCCGTCTAGAAAGATTGGCTAATGGCTTTTTTCCAACTGATGCTTCAACATGCCCTGCTTTTTTAAGACATAAAATGACTGTTATATCTCCCCATATGTTAAAACAATATTCTATACCATTTAATAAAGTAAATACAAAAGAATTCCTAATTTTAAACTAGATTATCAATAAATATGATATTTTATGACTAATATTATTTTTTGTTTTAGATAACACAAGAGCGAGGTGAGTTTATGATTACTTTCCCTTTTGGATACCATGCTGGTTTCAACCATGGCTTTAATATGGCTGAATCGACAAACTTTGCTTCACCGCGTTGGGTGGAATATGGGAAGAGAGCTTCACAGTGTCATTGTCGTCAAGATTCAGTGAAGATTAGTATGGATACATTTGTTAAACGTATACAACCTGAAAAGTACGAGTTATGGCTTCAAGGCAATGATATTGGTACACACCCAGAGGATCCTTCTCGCACTTTAGCAGCACCCTTGCCTAGTAAATGTGACATATTATGTAACAAAAAGTAAGTTTGTCTTCATTATCCAAAAATAAAAAAAATGTTTAACTTTGATTTTTAATGCTATAGCAATACAGGTATTCCAAAACTTTATGTTGAAGCTGGTAGAAAACGTCACCCCGTAACACACAAACTTTCAGATTCTGAATTGTCTAATGATACAACACATGACAATACAAGTACAGATGTACCATCATCCACAAATGTACAAGAGTTAGATGAAAAGGAATATGAAGATGAACAACTCAATGATGAACAGAGAGAAGTAATGGAAGATATATGGCTAAAAGCTGATGAAATGGGTGGGTAACATTTATATTGATCTTGTTGCTTCAATGATTATTTTTAATTAAATGGTTATTTTTAGATGTCACTGAAGTATCATATAATAATGGAAGATCTAGGCTTTTGAATAAAAATCAATCGGTCTTGGAAGATATAGAATTTACAAGTGATAGTGATTATTGTGATAGTTCAGAAAAAAAAAGTTCTAAGAAAAGAAAGTCTAAAAAACGAGAAACTAAAAAAAATCCAAAATCTAAAAAAAAGAAAAATTCTAAATCAACTGAGAAAAAAATTGTCCCTCCTGATCAAAATATTAACCAAGCAGGTTCAACAACCATTAGCTTCAAAGAGAGTGATAAAAGTATCAAAAAAGTAATAACTGTAACACCTATAAAAACTGAAAGTATCAGTTCTATGAATATTAATAGAATTACAGAAGAGTCTCGAGTGAATAAATATCTGAATAAGAGTATTAAAGATTCCACAGTTTTCAACAATACCTCAAACAATAATCGTTTAATATCAAAAAAATGTGACAGCGTTAATAAAAACACACATTCAAATATAGTTATAATAAAACCTTTACCACCAGCTTATTTGGAAAAGCCTCAAATATCATCTCTTACCAGTTCAAGTACCCACGTTAATTCAAGATATCAATCTGATTATATACCAAAAGTATTGTTGAGTCCGACAGTAAATATAATAGATATTAGATCTACACAGAATTGTCCAACTCTTGAACCTGTACAAATGAAAGATGCAGAAGAATATGTAATTGATGGTATGTTTCAGTTAATTTCAACTTATATTGTAACAATTAGCAAAAAAATTGTAGTTACTATTTCAATGAAAATGAATATCAAAATTTAAAAACATAATAGTATGTATGATGTTTGTATTGGTTACAACAATAACACTAGTTATGATACTATTATCTTATTTCTTAAATTTTAGGTTCTAAAACATTTTTATTCTACTCTATTCAACATAAGACGTAACCTTGGTGATGACCAGTTTCACTCGTTTGTCTTCCCCATAGAGTCAACTATCTGCATGCCTACCGTGTTTAAAGCCACATCTTTACCCACAAGTCGGCTGCAGATGTTACTTGTTATGTTGAATAGAAAAAGGAATTCATTTTAATTTGATATTTAAATAGGCATTTTTATTTACAGGTATACCAAATAATATTTGTGATATGATCAATAATTGTTGCTCATTTGAGATGGAGCAACTATATAATGTATTTAGAAGTATGGATGATCCATATTGTTCATTGTGTATGATTTTTAATCGTTGTCATAAGGTAACATAAAATTAATTTCTTAAGTTTATCACTTGTCATTAGATTTGGCATTAAAAATGATCAAAATGTGATTTTTGCTTACACCAATATACGTTTAAGAGTATAAATTGTTTTGAATAAACTACATATTTAAAAATCATAATACATTTTTAATGTTTGAATGAATAGTTAGCTTTCAACGTGGATTGGCAAACCAGAGCGACCTCTTTCATGCATCCAAAGTTACCCGACTTGCAGAAACCTAGCAAAGCTTTATTCAAACATGCACTCTGTGGCGGTGACAAAGGTTTTAAGGCAGATCTCATAAGATGTGAAAAATGTTATTTGACGGTTCATAAAGTATGTTATGGAATTAATGTAGACACAAGTAAACATTGGTTGTGTGATCGATGCATGAAAAATAAGATGCTTGCTGTAAGTATATTTATAAAGTAATAAATTATGTAAAGTTGCACAAGTAGCTAAAAAAATAATTTTCCAACTACTACATTTTTTACACTTGTGCACACAGGTATCCAATTTAAGTTGAATAAAATATAAACATCTGTGAAATTAGTAGCTGCATATTTTTTTTATTGAATTTAAGTTTTTTTCTATCTTAAAATGTTGTTTTAAGATCTATACTGAAAAAAAATAATATTTTATTTATCAAAACTAGCTTATTATAAAATCTTAATAAGTATTGAAATTTATATTTATAGACTTGTGTATACTGTCCATTAAAAGGCGGAGCTCTTAAAGAATTTAAATTCAATGTATGGTCACACGCTGAATGTCATCTTCTAGTGCATGGCAGTAGTACATTGACTATCAATACTTTTACAACGGACTTTTCAACTAACCAAAAGGTATACTATTTGGGTTCATTCTTAAGTTGTATTTTATTTTTTACTTAAATTATGCAGCATTTTAAACATTAAATATTTTACAGTGTGTAATATGCAATTTAACTTGTGGCAGTTGTTTTCGTTGCTCTGAAAGCGATTGCAATGCTTGGTTTCATGTTTCTTGTGGAATATTTGCTGGATTTGATTATCAAATTGACCGAAGAAATAAGCATATTTTAATCTTTTGCATAAGTCACTGTCATATTCCAGATAAAGTAAGTAATACTCCATATTACGTATGTTAATTATTTTATTGTGGACTTTTCCATTTTTAGCAACCGGTTGTTCATCTAAATCAAAAAGTATGGGTCAGGCAACATAAAAGGATCATTGAATGTCGAATTGAAAACATTGATAAAGGTCCTTCATGTGTTGTAAAATTTAGTGATGGTTCAGTATCAGACAGTATTTCAATACATGAAATTAAGGTAATCTTATTTGTTGCACTTTTTGTATTATTTTTTTAATGTTCAGATAACATCACTTATGTTTAATCACAAATTTATATTAAGATGCCTAAAATATTTTTGTCATCAGAATACAACATTTCATTTTGCATACATCTAAGTTAGATATTTAAATTATTTGACCTATCAACTTAAATCTTAAATTGACTGAATAACAGTATTTTTTTTCAGATATAATTCTTCATGTTTTTGAGTTATTTAATTACTGATATAATTTATATTTTTGTTATGTAAGTCAATTATTTCAGGATTATAACAAAATAATATGTTGGTTGTATAATGATATGAATACTCATATTTGTGATCAATGGTTATACTAACAAATATATTATTTAGTTGATAATATAATTCATTGATTTATACTGTATGGTAAAAATTAAATAAAATAAAAAGTATTATAGTGCTACCAAATTAACCTGGTGCTTAAGAACTTTATTCATTACGTAAGCATTTTATAACTTTGTGTTTTTAAAAAAAATATTTTTGCTCTTTTTCCATTTAATTCAGTTAAGAAAATTACAAAACATGAAGTAAATAAAGTGTACTTCATGACATTATTATTTATTTGTTTCATCTAATATTCATAAATTATCATTATTTTTTTAGAACTGTTCAGTGACAGAACCTCCAGCCATTAACACAGAAGTACATTTAGAATCTGGTGACAAAGGTTTATTCATGGGGATAATTTATAAGACCATATATTCAGTAAGTGTGATTTTTCATATTGCATTTAATTTTAAAAGCTTAAAATAAATGTTATTGTACTTTTCAGGTTGTATATAATGATGGCACATCTGGTTATCTACACCCTGAGGATATATACAGTGAAGATGATCAGGTTATGGGCCGTTTAAAACTGAATGCCAAGCGTGGATTAACTAAATATCAGAAAGAAAAGTAAATAATTGATTTTTTTAGTAAATTTTTTTATTGTTTTGTATCATAGTTCATAAAATATTTCATTATTTGAACTTTTCCATTTTATATGGAAAAAAAATATAATAACTGCCTGAATTAAAAATAAATTTTATTTTTTGTTTTAGAAAATTAACATGGTTAAAGAAATTTAATAAATTATCCAGCATTTTAGAAATTGTAAGCCATTTATAATTAATATTTTCAACATTTACATTAATTGTCTGGTCTAGTTCAATAAATATTATATATTTTAAATTATATTATGATAGTAATGTTCCTGCAGTCATGTTCGTCCAATAAATTGTATTTATTTTATATTCATTTTAAATTACAACACTTTTAATATTATTGCTGTTTTCAAAATCACAACAAAGTATATGTTTTCATCAACTTTATAGTTTTAAGTAAAATCAATAGTTTAGTTTGACCATTATTTATGTACAGTATTGTAACTATTTTATTAAAGTTTGTGTTCTAGTTGCAATAATTTTTAATGACTACTCTTAACTGTCTATGTGTAAAGGTACACACACACTGGAGCGGCGGCGATAAAATTCTTTTTTCTTGGCAGTGCCGCCGTGGTGGCAGTAAATTGTGTCCGGTTTCATTTTACCGTTACTGCTACCGCTACCGCTGCAGTGTGTGGGGACCTTTATGTTGCACAATAATGTTTCTTTATATTTTAAGGTAAAACAATTTATTTTTGTTTGATAATATAATGAGTTTCCATGTGATCTCACTATCTCAGGTGGTATATTATATGTTTAAAATTTGTTAGCTATATCAATATATTTATATTAACAAATAGTTTAATTTTATTTGAGAACTACACTCGACTTAAGCGATGGCTGGATCATTTTTAATTATTCTATTCATAGACATTATATATTATTGATTTTTATTTGTAAATTTGTTTTACTTAATTTTTACTATATTAATAAGTACCTTTTTGTGTAGTTGTGTTTGTCTCATGTATTATGAACTTTTTTTTTTGTGTTCAATTATTGTAAAATAATACTTATAAAGAAAACGCTTAATTAAAAGAAAAGTTTAAAAAAAAATGTTTATTTTAATTCAGGTGCTTTTCTCACGAAATACCAGCTATATAAGACCTGTTGACCTATATTACTAAGTATATTTTATTATACTGATATTTAGATAGCAAACGTTATTGTGTGTATTAAAATATATAACAATAGGTGTTGGGGAGTTCAACCCCTCCCCCCCATGAACATTTTTCAAATATTTATGTACATTTCACTTACTATTTACATATAATTATTATTTTAATTCATAATGTATGTTGATTATATTATATTAATAAAAATTGACTCCCTCCCCCCATTCAACATTTCTGAGCACGCCTCTGATAGGTATATAAGAGGACACTACACCCGCATTTGTTGTTTTGGTCTAACAGGTGAGTAGGTAACATGGCAAATTTACTCTCAGCAGATCACATTTAGCCTCGTTAGTTTAAAAATTAGTGTGGATCCTATTATGAAACTTGATAGTAAGAACATTATTGATGTCCGTGTGTGGGTTTTTTTACAATAGTTAAATATTTTAGCAAGTTTTGCGTTTATAAATTGAAAATGTTCACAAAACTCACTTAAAAATGACTGAATTATCGTAAAAAAACCACTTACAAACACATAATGTTCTTACCATGACGATCAAGTTCCATAATAGGTCAATTCAGTTTAATTTTTAAATTAACAAAACTTAATGCGACCTGATGAGATTAAATTTTTTACGTTACGCATTCGTAAGATGACGACAATACAAATGTCCGTGTAGCGTAATCATGAATTTCAAGTAGGTACTTTCGAATTTTTAAACGAAATAACTAAAAATGGTATTCTTTATAATATCCAATTTTGTTTTAGTTTTAACTTCAAATACTGAAATACCTACCTCTATAAAAAAAAAACTAAATTAATTTTTCGAGTATAGTAGAAACTTTTTAGGAAAAATCTTTTATTAAATTTATGAATCCGTACCTTTAAAAATTGAACATACAATTTTCCAATACAAAACAACCATCAAATTTTCAAGTTTTTATGGATTTTGTAAAAAACTTTTATCGCTCATAAAATAATATCGCCTTTATATGTATATCGTTAATATTTTCTGCTACTATTAAATCAACTTATCAAGAACCTTAATAGTTTTCTAGATTTTTGATTCAACGAAAAAATCCTATCAACATTTTTACAAAAAAACTAAAACGGAAAATTTGATAATTTCAGGTGTCTATAAATAGCAGCTAGATACAAGACAAAATGTTCTCATGAAAATCTCATCATGAAAATTATAAATTAAGCATTCGGCGAAAATATCAAGTACCAATCTACAGTAATTAATTTTTTAATCACGACAAAATAGAAAGGTTAGGTTAGGTTAGGTTAGGCTAAAGTTTACGATTGCATATCCAATGTAAAAAACTTCAAGCGCCCATGAAAAATGAATTTGGTTTTCCGATTAACATTTTTTTTTTTTGCTACAGGTATAAAACGTATAAAGGAATCTTACATTGAATTTTCAAATCTTAGATATAAAAAACAAAATTCATGAATTTCCAACAAAATAATGTTTTTAAATTATTGTAATTTTGTCAAAATTCTAACATCAGATTCTCATTTTTTTCTTTTATTACATTAACAACAACTTATGAGGAACCTTCTATTAAATTTCCAAGGTTCAGAGCAAAAAAATTTTTATTGATAAAATAAAAATATGAATTTTCTTATAAATGCCTATAAATACCACAAAAAGTAATATTTTTAAAAATCTATGCTGAATAGAAAATGTCCGTATAAAAATTCAGTGAAAATTTCAAGTATCTACAGTTCTTTGTTTGGTGAGTTACGCTAAAAACAAATTCGATTTTGATAAAAAATAAAAACTGAAAAATTGTTTTTTTCGGACGCTTCTGAAAACTACTGAGAATTTTTAATATTGACCTCTCAAATGCACCAACTACATTCACTTTCCCACATTCGAGTTGAATCGAAGTAATATTCCCACTACTTATACCATGCACAGACACAAAAAAAAACTGTTGGTTCTATAAATTATACATATGAACAAATTAAAAAAAGCGGGTAAGTGAATATCGCTCTCCTGTACATTAGGTGTCTAGGAGGTCGCTGTAATGGATGGTATTAAATTTGAATTCAATGATATCATATCATTGTAAACGAAAAACGATTCTGAGCGGGGTCGGTATGTCAGTCTAGTATATTTTATATTGTTATTACTTATTATCAATATAATAGACGATAAGTTGAATTAATAGTATTCTTAAACTGTCAGTGATGCTGGAAAAATATTGAATATACTTATGTAAAATTGAGCTGTAATGGAACCGAATTACATAAAAATGATAAATGTTATTCTAGGTTTTCCTAACCATGCAATATTGCCCAAATTTGAATTTATACATTTGTATTTACTGTATTTATACATCATTTCTTAGATTTTTAGAAAAACCGAGAAGTGGAACCTTGTTTTAAATTTTCAATCCTTAGCTATTAAAATTGAAAATTTTATAAAATTTTTAATTAAAAATCATTTTCAATTTCATAAATATTATCAAAATTTGAACTTTAAATGCTTATAAAAAATATCGTGCCTATGTATTAGGTATTGACGTATTGTATTTTATTTTTAATATTTTTCAACTGCTATTGTAACAATAGATTACGAGTCTTGTTTTAAATTTTTAAATCTTAGATATAAAAAAAAATTTGTATGAATTTAGAAACTAAATATAATTTTGCTAATTTTTGTGATTTTTACGAATTTTGTCAACATTCTAAGTTTAAATACTCACAAAAATTATTGTGGATTTACGTTCTAATTTTTTTTTAATTTCCATTAGCAATAACTTACAGGGAATCTTGTATTACATTTACAAGTTTTTTGACCAAGCGAACATTTTTTATCGACATTAGTTTGAAAAAAACAAATAATAATCGAAAATTGCATATGCTTATAAATAGTTCAAATCAAGTCAAAATATTTTGAAAATTTTATAGTGTATAGAAAATGCTTACATAAATATTCAGTGAAAATTTCATGTACCTATCTATTATAATTTTTTTTGGAGTTAAACTAGTTTTGAGTAAAAATTTCCGTTTTTCCTTCTAAAAACTATTGGGAATTTATTTTTGACCTCTTGAATGCACCAACTAGATTCATTTTCCTACCCAAAAAGTTGTTGTAGAAGAAAATCGAAGCACTCTTTTACAGTTTTACTGCTGTTTAAGACTGTTATCGGTGAACCATTACTTTCCTGGTTTCGCTCATACATTACAAATAGGATCCAATGGGTAACTGTTGATTCCACCTCTTCGGACCGCTTTACTCCCTCCTCAGGTGTACCACAAGGTGCTGTTCTTTCTCCACTCCTGTTTGCCCTATTCATAAACTCAGCGGTCTCCGTCCTCCAGCATGCCAAACTTCTTATCTTTGCTGATGATATGAAAATCTTTCTCCGCATAAAATCCATCTCTGACTGTCACCTTCTTCAAGACGATCTTCAGCGATTAGTTGCGTGGGGTGAATCTTTGGGGCTAGCTCTTAATATAGCTAAATGTTCAGTAATGACTTTAGTCGTATTAATGCTGTAATCGAACATATTTACACCGTAAACAATACCGCCTTAACAACCTGTAATAATTATGTAAAGGATTTAGGATTTACTCTCACACGGAACCTGTGCCCTAATATGCATATTCAGATAATATGTTGTAAGGCTCTTAAACTGCTTGGTTTCATAAACCGTGTCTCTTCTGACTTCCACTTGCTCTCCCCTCTAAAAACTCTTTTCTGCTCCCTAGTCCGCCCCATCCTTGAGTATGGTTCCGTCCTCTGGGACCCGTCCACCGCTTCCGCACGTAACATGATAGAAAGGGTTCAAAGAAAATTCCTCCGTCAAGCTGCTTACAAACTAAAGATAGTCTGTCCACCTCACGATTACACGCCAATCCAACGCCTCTTTTCCTTAGAAAGCCTCACCGATCGTCGTCATTCAGCTAACCTGACATTTCTATCCAATCTTCTTTCATCTAAAATTGATAGTCCTGAATTACTATCCCGTGTCTCATTTAAGGTCCCCTCTCGCTGTACACGATCATCTGTTCCATTCCATATACCTTTCTCTTCCTCAAACTACTATCTTAACTCACCGATCATCCGTCTTATGCGCATTGCCAACACTGACCCTTCATTCTCTCTCTGATATTGAGCCACGTTTCCACAAACTATTAAAACTATTATTATTATACTATTATATTCATGTATTAAAGGGTTCGTCCCGTATTGTAAAAAAATAAAATAATAATAAAAAATAAGAAACCGTGATGAGTATGACAGACACAAAAAATAAAAATAAATTTAAAAACACACGTCATTGTAAAATCAATACATTCATCGCTCCGCTCAGAATCTAAAATCAGTTCAAAATTATATTCTACGAACTCTTAATGCACTTAAGTATATACAATTTATTTTATGATTGTAATAAATCAGTAATTAGAATTACACTAAAAACCAAAATCGATTTTTTCGAAAACTGGGTTCTCGTAAAAATTTCAGTTTTTCCTTAATTTTTTGTTTGTTTTTCCTGTCGCTTTTGAAAACTATTGGGAATTTTAAATTATGACCTCCCAAATGCACCAACTAGATTCATTTTCCTACCCGAAAAGTTGATGTAGAAAAAAATCGAAGCACTTTTACTGCAAAAGCCGTGAAGACAGACACACAAAAAAATAAATATAAAAACACACATCATTGTAAAATCAAAAAGTTCATAGCTCCGCTCAGAATCTAAAAATACACATCATTATAAAATCAATACAGCTATCGTTCCACTCAGAATCTAAAATTACATATCACCAGAGAGTTTATAGCACTTAAAATTGCATAAACATGAGTTATCATGTCATCTGAAATATCGCTAAATATGCAATAAAACAACAAAATATGAAAAAAAAACAGAAATTGAATAATTAGTAATTTATTAATCACTTACAAATAATTAGTACCCTAAGTTTTGAAATAATTTTTAGTCATTATGAGTAGGTAGTAGGTACGGAATACGGATACACGAGACGACTGTTAAAATTTTTTTTTAGTTTCTGAGCGGAAAGATAAAAGTATGGATCTTACAATGATGTTTTTTTATTTATTTTTATTTTTGCAGTGTCTGTTATCACGGTTCGGAGCAGTAAAAGTGCTTAGATTTTCTTCAACAGCAACTTTTCTGGTAGGAAAGTAGTGAAACTAGTTGGTCCAGTTTTCGAACAAATCGATTTTGGTTTTTAGGGTAATTTTAAAAACTATGACCGTAGATACATGCAATTTTCACTGAATTTTCGATTATTATTGGTTTTTTTTTTTTAATCAAATGTCGATAAAAAATTTCTGGCCATGTCAAAAAACTTGCATATTTAATGCAAGTTCCCTTGTAAGTTGATGTTAGAGGAAATTAAGAAACAGAAATTAAGAAAAAGTCGAGCGTAAATCCACAGTAATTTTCTATGAGCATTTGAAATTAGAATCTTGACAAAATTCGTAAAAATCGCGAAAATTATCAATTTTTTTTAAGTAAAAAATTCATAAAATTTTTTATTTTTTAACATAGGATTTAAAATTTAATACAAGATTCCTTACAAGTTTGTCTCCTTAATCAAAAAAAATTTTTTACCGGAAAGTCAAATTAAATTTTTATGAGCGCTTGAAGTTGAAATGTTAACATCGGATATTCAGTCGATTTCTCATGTTGCGATTTTCTTATTTTGTTGTAATTCAAAAACGAATTACTGTAGACACTTGAACTTTACATCATTCGTTTATTTCATCAATTCATTACTTAATGAAATCTTCGAAATATATAAACTCGTTTTAAGTTGTTGACGGACATTTTCAATTTTCATTTTTTCTTCTATAAATGTCAATAATATTTTATTGGTTGAGTCAAAACGTATACACAAATTTAAAATAAGACTCTTTATCTATTGCTACAATAGCATTCGAAAAATGTTAAAAATACATATGCATGATTTTTTTTTATACATGAATAATATTAATTAACTTACCGTTTACCGTATTAATAATAACCAGGGCCGGACTGGGCAGGCGGGATACCGGAAAGTTCCTGGGTAGGCCCCTCGTACTCGTAGAGACTTTTTTTTTAGGTTTACCGATTAAGGCTCATCCTGTCGACTGCCATATACGCATTTTTTTAATGCGATTGTATTAGAAAACAGTCCAGTGGCCGCTCGTAACTATCGGACATGGGTGTGCGACAAAATATTAAGGAAATTCCTTAAATAGATATGAAAAATGTATAAATTGTCAAAAATAGATGCTTGTGTCATATTATTTGTCTTCGTTAATCGGGAATCCCTACCTTATAGCAACGCACGTCTGCTACGCCTAAAATGTACGACAATTTATTATCATCAGTAACTCAATAACTCCTCCTGCCTATTCCGGTGCCGCCGAAATCATAATGGACACAATTTTCGCAAACACCTCAAAAATGTATTAAGGTGTATTCTGGAGTCTAAACATAATGTGTATTTTAAATAAAAATGATAACATTTCGTAGTACTAACCAAGTTTAAATTTTTTAAATTTTTAATAATAATATAAGTGTTTAAATTCTCAAAATAATATACGATCATTTCATATGAAAATATTTGTTTTCCTAGATTGGTTTTTATAGGTATACCTGAGTGGGCCGATGATTTTTTTATTTTCCCGGTAGAAATGTTTAACCCAGTCTGGCCCTGATAATAACTAGTAACTATTAACTAATAAGTAATAACAATATAAAATTTCCAAGACTGACATACCGTCTCCCCTCAGAATTGTTTTTCAAATACAATGATATTATATCATTGAATTCACATTTAATACCATCCATTACAGCGACCTTCTAAACACCGTATGTACAGCAGAGCGACATCCACTTATCCGGTTTTTTCTATTAGCATTTATTAATAGTTAAGGCACAACAATTACACTTAACTGTTAAAAATTAAAAGAGTGTACAGCGCATTTAAAACTCGTCCGATGATAATCACAGGAGAAATCGACAAAAAAAACCCTTACAAAATCAGTAATGTTAACAAAAGTTATTTGAACCAAATGACGGCACTGCGCGCGGCGTTGTATAAATTCTATTAAGTATATATTTACTTATTAATAATTATTAATTACTCATTAGTGAAATAATATAAACTACAATAATAATAAATTATTATATTAAAAGTATATAAATTCATATAATATAATATTTATTTGTTAATATATAAATGTACTACTATTAAAAATTAATGAATAGCTTAAAAAATACAGCAAATTGATTATTACTAAAATATAGGTACTGGTCTTAAATAATAAACTGAATTATCTTAAATAAAATTGTACTTAGTAAAAATATTCAGAAAAATTCTATTTTATGAGCAAAACAGTCATCGGAAATCACAATGTTTATAATTTTTTTTTAAACCTAGTTTACTTGCTGTAGTCTAATCCCATTTAGAAGATAAAATAAAAAAATATTAAACACAATTTATAAATACAATTTGCGAAATCAATAGTTACAAACTTACAACCGAGCCACCGAGGTATGTAACAGAAGATAGGTAGATCATTTTATGACGTCTTAAAATTTAAATACGCCTTTTATTAAATGTCTATGAAACTTAAATCTATTTACCTATATTATGAATATTAATATTAATATAAAAGTATATACTTACAAATTGCTTGATGAATTAATATAATAACGGCAACGAAAGTCAAGACTCATAAGTCATAACTCATAGAGTCGACGGACATATACGTCGAGTGTCGACTAAAATGTTTAAAATAGTCAGGCCATAGAGTCGTAGTGCCGTAGAGAAATAATTTATTAAGCAAATATTAAATATAAATTATAATTTCGCGATTTCAGGAAAACTGGTAAATATAGCCACGAATCACGATATTCAATACTAAATTATTATAATAATACCACTTCGGAAGTTGGTTGGAAAATAAAACTAAGTATTAATAAATTATAGCCTATAGGTAGGTATTATTACTTATTACTATTTGGTCAGGACGGTCAAGTGTCAATATGTTGTTCTGTTGAGACTACGTCTATATGACTATATATATTAATTTATATTGCTATTAGCTATATTTGGATTTATTTTATATAAAATATATGCTAATAAAGTAATAAATTATGTATAAAAAATATATTATAAGAAATAATTGAGTATCGGGCGATTTGGCTTAATCAGAATCAATTATTAATGATTTTATTTAAAAAAAAATATTCATTAAATTTACCAATAATTGATTATAAAATTGTTCTTGTTAGTACAATTATTATTATAAAACGATTAACTACAAAATCGAACTAATCACAAGAAATACATACAAAATGATATACTACATGAAGATAATAAAAAAAAAATTAGTTGGGTTTCGGGTTAATCAGAATATTTTTTCGGGTTTTAGTTAATTCGGGTGTTTAGAAAACAGAATCATTCGGGTCGTATGGGTTTCGGGTGTTTGATTTTTTAGGGGTGTTAGGGGTTCCGATAAATTCGGGTACAAAACCCTGCTAAAAACACTTTTACTAAAATATAATTTCATAAAATATTACCAATTATGATTCAAAACAGGTAACAATGCAAAGCATCTCAATAAGTCCAAAAATAGCACTAAAGTCTAAAAATTCGAAAAATATGTAAGATACAATTTTTCATTTGAGTAATGTGTATCACGAAACACTGTTGTAGCTTCCTCTAATATTTCTTATGCATCTTGTAAGAAATATGCAAATCCTATAAAATCACAACCCTGCGGCCTGCACATCACGTGATGTAGGCAGGCACTAGGCACTAAGTCTTCATCTTTATCAGGCGTTGCTTTGATCGCGATCAGCATAGTACAGCATGGGGTGTTATCTCGCGAAGTTCGTCAACTTTTACAGTTCTGGACACCATCATTGATTGAGTAAATACCTTGTACTACTAGACACCAGCAATGGGTGTATAATATGGAAAGCATAACAACACGGAGGGCGCTTTTTGATTACTCGATGACTCGCACGGACGGTAGTGAGGGGTAGCAGGGTGATATAGATTATTGTATTTTTTGTTAAAGATAGCCAATATCGCTGCGATATGCTGTTCGCCACTCGTAATGTTATTGTTGTACACAGTTCTTAGGTATCTAAACAGTACCTGCTATGCCATAATATTACTTTCAATCTGAGTTATTCCTTTTTTCGTTTAAACTAGTAAGCGCGTCTTCAACTACTCGTCCATTACGATTCGGCAAATCTTCAACAAATAACAATAGTAGAACCACCACGGATGTTAATAAGGTCCTCTAATGCATAGGGCTGGAGCCCAAAAAGTTTCAAGAACATAAAGAGTGGGAGACTTGTTTTCACTTACACACGATTGAATTTGTTCTATAATACAATTCAAAACAATCACACATTAAATGTAAATTAATTACGCTGTCCAGGCCAAAGATTTGTATTTTTAATAAATATATTTGTAAAAAATGTATAAGCCATATTTTTTCTAATTATCATATATTAATATAATATGTGACCAATTGCAACCATTTAGATACACAAAACAATTTTTTTTTTTGGTAAATTGAAGAAAAAAAAATCACCTGTGAACTACCCACCCTTAAGCTATCTATAGACCATATAAGTTTAAAAATTAAGCTTAACACCCTCCAAGTTTCAAGTAATACATTACTAATTTATATAATATTAATTTGAAATCGCCCAGTCTTTTTTTGAGGCTGTATCAACTTGTGGCATAACCTGTTTTTGCCAGTGACAAAATGAAAAATTTAAATTGTATAAGTGTACTTTGGTTTTGGTGCACCTACCTACCTCAGCTTACAGAGTATGTTTGGGTCACTTTATGAACTAACTCGACCAAGATGGACGATTAATTTGGGGTGGATTGTATATATATATCACCTGGTATAAATCGAACGTGGTTTAAACTACCTACTCTTTAAACTTTCCTAATATCTCCCAGAAAAATTTGAAACTTTCATAAAATCGGTTAAGTAGTATTTGAGTTTATAGGTGTTTATATACATTCAACTCTCATATTTGTTTTAGGTATAATTCCCTTATTCGAAACCATAACGTGATGATTTGATGGATGCTTTTACATCATTTAGCATAATAAAGATTATCTATAAATTAAAATATCTTGAGGAGGGCTTTAGATGGCTCAGACATGGCTAAGCCCTCCTAAGGTCCCTCCCCCTATTTACGTCTATGAAGACCACCGTGGCCCCCATTAATGAAATCCGATCGTAATTAATGTAACAACTAATACATATAATAATAAAAAATAATTGCCAGTGCATTAAGAGAATGCTACCCACGCGTTTGTTGTCTCTGTCTTACCAACTTACGACAGAGCAAATTTTCGTTCACTAGTTTGAATAGTGTGCCGTTAGTTTTGATATTAGAGTGAGTTTAAGTATTATCAAACTTTTAGGTAAGAACATTATCTATGCTTAAGCGTAGATTCGATATTTTCATTTTCAAGCAAGATACGAGTATGTGAAATAATACAAATCAAAAATCCTCATAACTCGCTTGAAAATTAAAATATCCAAAAATCTGCCGACGCTTAAACATAGATAATGTTCAGATGTTCTTACTTATAACTTTTATTATAGGTCAATTCACTCTACTATCAAAACTAACAGCACACTATTGGAACTAGTTAACGAAAATGTTCTATGTCGTAAGTGTGTAAGACGGAGACAACAAATGCATGGGTAGCGTCCACTTCATATTTAATGGTACCCGTGGACAACAACAGGTCATCTCCAACTATTATACTGAAGACTGCGAGTATCAGCTACGCGCTGATATGTTTAATAAAGTAATAAGTGATAACTGTCTATTTCTAATTCTATTCTAAATTCTAATAACTAAAAGTATGCTTATTAGTAATTTATCGTTTGTCGCATTATCAATTTTTTTGATTTTTCAGACTTGACGTACAGAACTTCTTCGTGATCATAACCACTTTTTTACGAACTGACATTCGTGTTAACCCATAGGGCCGATTGTAAAAAATGTTGTTAGATATTAGGATAAATTATACGCAGTACGAGTAATTTACTCATTAGACCTTTAAATATTTTTAATAATTGGTAGATATTGGGAATTACTACACTACAAGCATTTATGTCTGTTTTAGGAAGTTACGATTATTTCAGTTTTTCTCGAAATTTTGCAATATTTTAGCAATCAGCTACTGGTATACCTAGGCCAGGGCCCAGGGGTGGCCAACTTTCATAGACTTGTGGATAGAATTCTAAGTTTTCCTATAGGCCTAGGAATTTTAAGTTATCCTAGACCTTGCCACCCCCAAATGACACCACTGCCACCAAATTCCTAACGCTATTTACGGCCATGCTTGTAGGCCACCCCTGACCTAGACAGCTAAATTTCTTAGTTGGTATCTACCCAATAAAAAATTATGGAAAAAACAAGAATCAAAAATTATTTATTAATTATAACAAAATAGGTACATATCATTTGACACTTAAAAGTTGCAGTATAAGTAATAAGTATGTATAAAAAAACTGAAATACACTCAATTACCAGCAAAATTATACCAGCGACTAGTTGTTTTGCATCAATAAAAATATAGTCATTGGGGGAGAGGTGTATGGTTAAAAATTAAAGTATGTGGAATATGGATATTACCCCACCGTCACCGGGACGACATGACATTAATACAAACTACGTACAATTTTGAATGACGTCACAGAGTCACATTATTGTTATATACAGGGTGCACACAAGCATGCTTACCCCCATTTTTCAATTTATTAGTTTATTTATTCAAATTCTGATTTTTAGCAGTCTTAAGCAGACCTAAGACCATATTTTCAAATTTCTGATATTTTTTGTACTACTTAAGGAGTATCATGTAGCAATACAAACTTCCATTTTTCAAATGATAGCCCCCCCCTCTTTTTGCTGAAAATTATTTAGTAGATACTTTTTGAAAATGTTGATGTTTCTAAATCAAAATTCTAAGGAGTAGTTTCTGAGTTATTAAAATGTTTATACTAAGGATAATAATCCTTAAAAATGGTTTTATAAAAATAAAAACTAAATGTAATGTTAGATGTAGTATTCAATATACTTGGATCAGATCGTTTTTACAAATTATTTGTGTTGATAAATCATTAGTAATTGCTAACTTTTTCAAATCGTCTAAGCCTCCTATCTACTTAACCCATTATCATAGACATATTATCATTAAAACACAAAGTTACATAACTCAAAAACTACTAGGTTGAATTTTGATTTAGATATATCAAAATGCTCAAAAAAAAAAATATTTGCTTAATAATTAAAAATGAAAAAGGGAGGTTCTTGTTTTAAAAACTGAAGTTTTTATTGTCACAGGTTCATCCTTAAGTGGTACAAAAAATTTCAATTCTTCGAAAAACATTCTTCGATTGTATAAAAATTAAAAAATTCCAAAATTCTGAATTTTAATATAAGCTTAATTAAGTATAAATATACAACGAGCATGCTTAAAAAATGACCCTGTATACAAACATAATCTGCGGTACCGCATACCGATATACGACGATACCCATCATAATGTGGTAAACTTGGTTTTTTTTGCAGTTGTTAAATCGTTGACGTCACAGCGGCTACCTGTAATACTTAACGACTATAAATAAATTATACCCGACCTACAATAATCGTAATAGCATCATATTATTTATAAACTCGTATTATAATAGTCGTATGAGAAACGAAGGCGGTCCTCGACCGGTTTTCTCGCAGCTCGAGCTGCTGCGTGACGACAGCGGTTGGCCCAATAATTGTGATTCTGGAATCCGTAAATCGCACGTAGACCGTGGTAGTCAGCATGTCTGGTAAATACCGCGGTAGTGTCGACGCATGAAATCGGGAAAGTACGCGAAATCGGTATGAGGATCGTATCTGCAATCTGCCCACGATTTTAGATACATTTTATTTATATGGACATAATAATAATAAATTTTAATATATCTTGATTTTATATGAAATATTTAAATATGGTTAATAGATAGGCATCAGGTACCTAAATGTTATCGAGGTTACAGCCGTGAATCCTTAACGCGACGAAAATTTCGATTTTTTAACAAACCGTGCGCCTATTTTATACTTAAATGCGTCCTGCCGTCCTACATGATGATCGAGTTTTGTAACTGAGCACCTAAACTCTAAAATTTATATTATTTTATTTATTTTTTTATTTTTATTTTATTTTTATTGATCTTTACATAAAACATCGGCAGCTTGGGCCATTAGTTTGACATTAACTTAAAATTGGTTTAGTGTTGTGATTAAATGATTAATATAATATAATATTATATTATATACATTAATAATAATACATATTTTATTATTGTTACGAAAAAAGCACACTTATTTATTTATATAAAAATGAATTATATTAAGTTTTATCAATTATATTATTAGGTAACTCTAAAGTAAAAGGTAGTAAACGTATTCTGTAATAATGAATTGTATTGATTTTGCATTTTGCCGAAAACATTGTATTTGAAAATATCATTGTGTATTTGTAAGTGCATAAAAATTGTATAACATACTTTAAAAGTTTCTTGTACTCAAGAACAATGTTTTTAAATTACAACAAAATAAAAAAATCTTTATTTTTCGGGTGAATTTCAAATCTTGTAAAAATGTAAGCTTTACAGCCCCGGCTCTCTTTGGGATTTCCACTTTATCACCCTGAACTTTGGGGATTCGAGGATTCCCACTTTACCTCCCGCTGGACGGAACAGGTCGACGCTCCAACCGTCATCAAAAAGTAAAAACTAATCTTTCAACGAAAGCATTACAAAAGATATTTGTGGAATCAGCTCAAATTGTATTTAGTCAAGTAAATTAAGTACATAGTATTATAAAATTGTTAATGAATTATGGTGAACGGATAATTCTTTATCGTCAGAAAATTAAGTTTACGATCGTTTCGTGTTTGGCAAGTATTGAGAATGGACATTTGGTCCCCGAAGATTTTAGCCATAAGGTGTTTGGTCCCTGGAGTAATATATTGATTATTCAATATAGTTAAACATTTCTTGTTCAATAAGTAAGATACCTAACTAATCTTTTGTTTACATTATTTTTTTAATTTCAAAACAGTAGTTATTTTGTCGTCGTCAGAAAGAGATCCATTCACCATTGAACGTTTGCACAAGCTTCTGTGAACACATCATTTTTTCTAATTCCTATTTTGGAACCCATTGGTTTCCTATAAAGACTTTTTTTGATCTTATAATATTACAATTAATAAAAAACATTATGCTCTAATTTATTTATTTTTGTTTTTAATATAAAAATTGTTATAAACTAATTAAATTTTGTAATTAAATTATAGGAAAGTCCAAACCACGCTTATTACAGTATTTTGTAAGATCATCCGGCACAAAAACTTCTGTGAAAACCAGTCGCAGTATTATAATGGATTGCGGTCGATAATCACTGACATGAGGTTTTTTACTGGGTTTTTTGTTGTGATGATACGATGGAATGCCCATCGATTTCCCTAATGTAATTACATAGTTATTTTATTTAGATATTTGATACTTATACTAATTTCAAACATAAAATTTACATTCCATTTTGGTACATACGAACTTATAAGTATGTAATGATTGTAACGTGATATAATTTTTATCTATACCTTACTCGTATAATACATGAATACGATTCCTTTAATAATCAATTAATAACCCCGGAAAAAATAACCCCACAATAAAGATATTAGGTATGTCGTATGTGTAACACATTATACTATTATTAACATGATTTCAATTTCAGTCCTTATATATAATTTGAAAACAAACTAATACCTATATTGTTAAATATTTTTAGTTTAAATAAAATAATAAATTCGCAATAAAATGTCAATATTATGGATGTGTAAAATCATTTATTGTTTGAAAATGTATACATCACAGTTTGACTTATTAAAACCCAAAGTTCTTGAAGGATTAAAAACATTTAATATTTTTACTATCAATGTGTATATTAAAATATTGGTTTACATCGTGTAATGCTGCTTATGCCCTCCCCCCTAAATGATTTAATTTTTAATTTTTATAAATAATTTAAAAGCTTATGAGATTGAGACTATAGCTTGCCCTTTTTTTAAAATTTTTGTTTTAAATAGAAGGGGGCAACATTTTAAACCAATCCAAATGGGTAACTTAAAAAAATTTAAAATAATCATACATTTATATCTCAACTATTAACTAACAACTTTGACAAAAATTTCTTAGTACACAAAAGGTATAATATTTTTGTAAAATATTATAGAAATAGGCATGTTTTTGCTCTAGTAAAATATAATGAAAGTTAATCAGAAATAACCGGACATCAGATGACCATGGTTGTTTTTAAAATCAGATAGGGACAAATATCCACCTTATTTCCTCCGCCCAAATGACGCCACTGTAAGACATTATATATAACTTATAAGTTATAAGCATTTGGAGTTCAAATTTTGGCAAAATTCGTCAATATCACAAAAGTTCACAAATTATTTTGTCCTTAAAAATGTAGAAAATGTTCAATTTTTATAGTTCAATCTATTGACTTTTGAAATCAGCTTAATACCCAAGGACCAAGGTTCCTCATAAAATATACCTACTTTATATCAATATAAACTATATCAATCGTTGCCATAAATTGACCACGATGAATTGACGTGCTACCTATTTGAAATACAAAAGTAGTACCTGTATTTAAATACCTAATTAATAGTTACGCTTCACAAGGATGGATATCATGGATTATTATAGTTTCTGAGAATTGACTTATCATCAAACACTCTGGAAATATTTTTCCTTAGCCACATACATTATACTTATGATGCTTGGGTCGAACGATGATTAATCCGGAAACCCGAAACGAAATTGTTTCACGTTTATATACGTATTAATTGCAGTCGCATAAATCTTGGATTTTCCTAGACTTTATAATACGAGATGGCCAGACTGGTTTTTGGGGTTTCTAAGGAGTATTTTATAATTTTAATATATTTTATTCTACATTACTACATTAGTAGGTAACTTACTCATAGTTTTTACGAATTATCTAATTTGATAAATATATAATATTACGAGTAGTATGTATAACAACATATACCTATAGGTAAATCAGAAATTAACTACCTAATTATTTTTGTTGAGCTAGTTAAACAAAATCATATTTTTTTATAAAAATTATACTAGTCGTTATTCATTAAGTGACTTCAAATTATCTAAAAAAAATAATTCAAAAAGTGTTAATACTTTTTGGGATAATACAAAATGTATACTGCTAAAATAACCGTATATTAATTTTCACAGATATTAACCTGTATAACTTTATGTGGTAAGGGCACATAGATGAAATTCATGGCGGCGGAAACGGTACTAAGTATTTTGAAAAAACCCGGGGAAGCCACTCTGCTGTATAGTGAGTGTGGGATACTCGAGTTTACGTTTACTTCGTCAATGAACGATGAATAGGTCACTGTAATAGTGTAAGTGTTAAGTTTCAATGATAAATCGTTGCATACGAAAAACGAATCTGAACAGAAATGGTCAGTCAATATTAGTTATTACTAAGGATAAATAGCCTAGTATTTACAATGATACTTATACGATACCTTTATAATGATAAAATCATAAATACCATAGGTTGAACTTTTTTTGCCAACAAAAATAGCATACATTTTATAATGGTCAATAACTATTATAAATTATAATATTATTTTCTTTGTTCTATAATATAACTAGCTGTAATATAACGAAATTTAACATGTATAAGTGTGTAACTCACTACACAAGCGTACCGTAGAACAGTATGAATAAGTTTGTTGAATAATTATAATTATATAACAACTTAAAATTAATCTTAATAACTTGAAAATGGCATTTTTTTTCGATTTAATAAACAATATACGTAATGATTAAAATTTAAAAGTTTCAAATTCATAAAAGTACATATATATTTGGAATAACAAAAAGTACAACTAAAAATGTTATTTTTTGTTAAAATATCCAATTTTGTCAACCTCACTTAACTAAGAAAATCAAGTTCAAAGTATATGAGTAAATATCCGTTAGAAACTTCATGTAGGTTAACCTAACCTAATCTACCTATATTATGTGCGGGTGTCTATTAAACGCGTTTCACGCTGTTGAGCAATCTCTGATGTTTGAATGTAATGTTTTTACAGTATTGGATCTTTTGATCGAATTGTACGTCAACTCTAGTCGACCATCAACTCACGTAAAATAATTGTATTCTGTTTGTAAATGTGTACCAGTGTATAACTACCCCAGGGTTGTTATCCGATAGATGCCGAGCATATGCTATATTTTTATTGGGCACCCAGGAATTGGGTCACATTTAACACCGGCTTCGTATAAATTGGATGGTCTTACCGAAGTATCTTCGATCGCTTTTCTTCTCGTGGTTGTCCTGAGCACTTGACGCACAATTTGTTTTGTATTTTCGTCGTGGTTAAGTTCTAAGTTTGAGTCATCTGTTAAAGAATAAATATTAAAACTAACTTAAATTGAATATAACAAAAAATAATAGTTTTTGATGTGCGCACCCATTTGTATATTATTTGAAATTTTATGAATTTTGGCTGGACATGTTTTCTTGGCACAGGACTCTTATGAGCAAAGAAAATTTTTAATTATTAAAAATCAATAACTTTTTTCTCTTTCCAAGATTAACACTTTCACTGTAGTTTATATTACGAACCTCGTATAATACTAGCTAGATGCCGATGGTATAGTTTGCAATCAACTAAACGATCACTATGTTTCATAATCGTTGTAAACTACTATTTTTATCCATTACATTTGATCACAGCCACTGATAATTCTATATCAAAATATATCGGATAATTTATTACATCGCAATGTTTCATTATCTTTGTAAGCTAAGCTTTTGTGTATTTTTATCCATTTCATTGGATGACAATTTTATTCTATATTATCATAAGATAATAGATATCAAAGTTTCATGTGCACTGCAGTGTTAGGTATTGTAGCAATTTATATAATATTTTGACGTGTTACAAAATTATTACTGTAAAATTAAAAATTTAATAGTGGTCCAATTATTACCGTTACCTTTTTTTTAAAAGATGAATTGTGGCCCAATTCCCGGTCACCCTTTTTTATTAAGAACGAATAACATTCTAAATATTTCTAAATTTTCAATATTATGATGTGTCGATTGTGTATCTACATTTTATTATTTTATAATATTATAATAGTCATACGATATATGTACTCTATAATGAAAACGAATAAACATATTATTACCTATTCCTAAAAAATACCCATAATTTTTTTAACTCAACGATGTATTTTTTACATTAATTTTATATAATATATATTATTCTTTTGGCTTGAAAAATAAGTAGCTCAAATATGGGTCCAGAAACTTGAATTGATCACAAACGAACAACCGAATTGGTCTCAACTATCAGAATGCTCAAATGGGATATACATAGTACAATTTTAGTGATATTGTTATTTATTGAAGGTTATTATCTAAATAGAAACTATCAAAACATTAAATTTAGTTAAGTTTCAAACAGATAAATTAGTTCAAAGGCTGGAGGGTCTTGAATCCGACATACCTTAAATAAACTTATAAATATTTGGTATGTGCCTTGACACAATGACATTGTACAAACAGCAACTATAAAACCCTTGTTTTTTATCTCACTCATTTTATTTTGAAACTTCAATCACTCTCCTAAATCCAATCACATATAGTTTGTAAAAGAAATGCGTGTATACCTATAGGGCTATAGGTAGGTATAGGAACACAACTTAAATTTCAATTTTACATTTTTCAGCCAATAATAACCGAAACTGATGGGTCGAGTTCAACTTCAACATAGCCTTCAACCCGAGAGCAATTTTTGTTACCTCTGCATACATAGGTACTTGGATAACCTTTTTCTTTTTTAATAAACTGTGGTCCAAAATAAGTGTTTTTATTAAATCGTGTTGTTCGACCTTGACAAGCACATAATGCCAAAAATTTAAAAACGCCAATATTAAAATATTGCAATAAATTGTTATTATTGCGTTTCTGCATGGCTGCAAATCTGTGCAAAACACTGCACTATTATGCGATGGTCATGTCAATCGTGTCGCGCGATTCCGAAAAATCGATTAGATACACGATCGTAAACATTTTTATATACACCTGCTTGTATAATATATTGTGTGTATTATGTATCCAGAATATTAAATAAATTATAATATATTTATAATAACACAGCTCGGGACCCAAACACATGATAGACATATTATGATAACATAAATATTGTAATTATATAATATTATAATAAAAGACACAGATGATGAATTGATGAATATAGTTTAAAGACAGTTAAAAGCAGTGTCTTCATTTGCAAGACTCATAATATGATAGAGGGGAGTTTTCCTAAAATGGAAAACGGAATAACAAAGGGAAAAGTAAATTTAGTATTATGAAGTGGAATTTTAAATGATTTGTGATTGTTGTGCAGGACCGCAGTCGACTGAATTTGATTTAAGCTTAGAAAGAAATGATAATATATATATATATTCGTAGTGCACCTACGATCAACAAAACTGAATACATTTAAAACTTTGCTGATAGGTCCATAATTCAATTTTGATCACTGGATAGCTGCAGGTTAACTATTATTTTTAAAAATGTCGGCGGCCACATTCGTATTGAAAACATGTATTTAATGATTAAGAATGTAGTAAAAAAAATACAATATTATGTGCTTAAAAATGGACGCGAGGCTTAAATAAATACAAGGGGGGTCGCGAGCTTAAGACCCCGGGTCTAGACGATTTATACGTTCGGTGGGAGAGTCACTCATATTGTGTAATAATTTATATATATTATGGTCTGCTATTATACTTAAGTTACAAATAAATTATTATTATTTTTCTGCGATTTATGAATATTTTCAAATATTGTAATATTTTATACATACGCATCAAAGTAAGCAAAGGAATAAGGATGTATCAACATGAATCATGATCGTAACAAACATCAATCAATAATTAAAGTTTCATTTTTATACTTAATATTGTCTTCGCTTCGGTGCTGGTACCTACATTCATTAAAAATTACTACGATTTACGATTATAATATGATCCCTTTCCAGTGATTCTAAAGTTGGTCGGCACTTGGCACCAAAAATTTAACCACTCCGTAAAAATCTAGATGGGGCAAAGCAAATCTCTTAAATTACGCTTCACCTGTTACAATTTAAATTTGTATTATAAGTTGGTGGTAAAATTAGCGGTGATAAGATAACAGTTTATTAATCTATCTTAAGACCAATCACAGAAGTATAGGACACAAAAAACAGGTAGGTTCTCGCCGGACACCGAAATAGTCACTTTTTGCAAAACTCTTATGATATAATGGCTAAACTCAAAACTATATAATTTTGTTGTAAACATTTCACTTATCAATTGTTTACTCTAAATATAGATAGCATGTTATAAAAATAAGGAACATTTACAAACAATTATTATAGATAAGTAAAGTCGTAGGTATTGCCGTATTGGGATGATCAGGTAGTCGTCACTCGTCATCCTTACCGAACTTAGGAAAGCCTTCAACATAGTTGACCGAGGCCTTCTGTTGATAGGATTAGAGGCACTTGGTATTCGTGAGAAACCTATTTATCCAAGACATAAGAATTATTTTACTGTATGAGGGAAATTTGTTAGGTTTTGTGATTCTGTGGCTAATTTGTACCATATTTATTCTAGTATCTCTCCCCAAGGGAGCCATTTAAGCCCACTATCCTCTTCATCTTCTTTACTAACCTAATACTTAATTGGGAAATGGCTTATACAAAGGCCAATATCCTCCTATTCACCTATCGATGACATCGAAATATATCAGAGAACTAACTCCTTATATATAGATTTCATTATTATTTTTAATTAACTTCATGTTTTTTTCGTTTGGGTCATATACTTATGATAATAACAAAATTTAATCATGTTAGAACATTATTTCCTATTTAAGTATATTTCTCAAGTTCAAGAAACAAATTATTAAAATATTTATCTATAAATTATGTTATATTGAAATCTTGCGGTCCGTAAGATCACTTTTATTCTATATTTTTTAGGACCACGAAATTTTATTTGTGATATTATAACGGTGCTTCGAATCCAGAATAAAGCCGATAGTACAATTGGCAAATTTAACGAGTTATATTACTAAGCGAGTTCTGTTCTGAGTATTTTAAAACTGTTAAGTGTTTGTTCATCTTAACCTAATCATAACTCACTTTAAAATTAAAATATAATAAAATGCCTAGGAGATAGTAAGCCCTAGATAATCTTAGCTTTGAATTTTATAAGAGGTCATTTCACTCTAATTTTAGAAATTATCATGATTATAATCATTATGGTGAACTTAAAATGTGTAATGTTGAACATGGCTTAGTGAGGAAAAAAAGCGCCGACATCCTCCTTAAGAAAATATTAGTGGATATGTTCGAGTCTCTTCTCCCCCCCCCCCCCCCCACAAGTAGGTGATACATTTCATAATATCATATCAAATCGATTTATCTCCGGGTAAATTAGTCATGTGTATTATCGTATTATTTTATCGGTAAACGACGACACAAAGTATCTATTTTTAATCTAATACAGTAATACACATACGCGTAAATGCGTAATTCAACGAATTCTCAGAATTACCGAAGGTCGATAATTCGCAGACGGTTCAAAAATATATATAGTGAAAGACGCGTTCATTACAATTTGATATTATCTATCATTATATTGACGTCGGATGGATGACGTTGTACTATTATATTATGCGAATAATAAGTGTATGTGTACTGTGTGTGTATGTATTATTTTACGCCCGTCATCGAGGAACGATTAATATGTCACACGAGGCCTACTTGCTGGGAATATTCCTAGAAATGACTGTAGACCTGCAAATATTAGATTGAATTTTTTTTTCGTTCCATCTGCTTGATATTTTATTATTCGCAAGAGTACCTTAAGGACTAAGATCGTATTATACCTGAGTTAAGAATTAATTGTTAGACTATTACACTTCCGAAAACCACCGACATACACACAAGTAGAAGAATACTTACATAGTATTATAAAATCTCATTAACTTGTTTTTATTTCAAAACTATGTATGATTAAATACATTTTCCTAAAGGTACAATTAAATTAAGACCACATTCACTTTACACAATTTGTGAACTACTCGACGACATAATGAACGGTCACAAAACGGAAAAGGTGTACATGTAAGTACTGTAGTAACTAGTAATATTAACACACAACCTAACCTAACCTAACCTAACCTAACCCTCAAGTTTCAAGTCTAATTAAGATATAGGTATTTGCTTTATTTTATATCATATCGTATATTATCAATATCGTAGCAAAATAATATTGACAAAACACACATTTTTAAGTTCGTAATCTTTAATCACGGCCCACTGGCCCACAAATTTTCAATGTCCGAAAATTCCAAATTTGAGTTTTTGGCGTTACTAAGCTCTCAACACCAGCACCTACAACCTATCAGTTTTCTCTCCCATGGTTTGAAATCTGAAAGGCCAAAAAAAAAGTTCTATATCCACCACGATCCAGTAGATCCAGTAGATGATTTATTCTTGATGTCTTATTTTTTTTTACTAGAAAACCTCCGAATGTGTTGTGCAAAATTTAAGATTAGAATGTATTTTATTATACACATAATATTATTAAATACTTAATTTGTACTATGGACTGAACGTAATTCAGTAAATATGGTTCATATATACACTTAATGAGTGGTTATTGTGTATAAGACGTACAGACAAATTCTAGACTTCCGGTATTTTCAGCTAGGTACCTATATTAATTTGATCGACGTAAAAATGTTGGTGGTTATTATTTGATCTATCTATATATCTACTATCTAAATGTATGGTAGTTTTTAATAATGCTCGCCTCCACTTTTCTCTTTAATAGTATACATTTATTAAAATTCTGATTTTTGGAATTTTTAAGTATGCCGAAGGACCAAATTTCAAATTTGTGTTATTTTTAAAGATTGTGCTGTTGCTCAAATAAGAACCTCCTTTGCGGATGATGTTTTTGAAAGTGTTGAATTATCTAAACCAAAATTCTAATGAGTAATTTCTGAGTTAGATATTAAAATGTTTATACTAAGAATAATAAATAATAATCCTTACAAATCCTTAAAAATGGTTTTATAAAAATTTAAGTAAATTGAATATTAGATATAGTATTTGGCTCTGACTATTTAAACCATTGCCATAGATATTATCCTTAATGCAACAACTACTCACTTAAATTTTGATATAGATACATCAAAATTCTTGAAAAAATATCTGCTTGATAATTAAAAATGAAAACAGGGGTTTCTGTTGTAAAACGGAAGTTTATATTATTAAAAGATCAGTGTCGTGGCCGGGGGGGGGGGGGGTAATTAAACTAATAGGTATTGCACGTATACATGTCTTGCGAGTGCCCCCAACTAAGGGTGCAACTACCGGCTACATCTGCCGCAGTCGGTAAAGTTACTCTCAAAATCAGATTAATATATTCGTAAATTAACATATCGATACGTTTTTTCGATAATACAATTAATACTAAAGCTGGTAGGTGGGTTACTCCCCGACTTCCATGCTGTTCTATACGGAACAGAAAGTAGGATCTACAGATACCATGTTTAACGGCAAGAGCAGAATTATCGTGGATTGCCATAATTACAATATTACATCGATATAGGTGGTTTTGGATAAGGTAGCAAAGGCGTAAAAAATTAGTATGTCGTATGTGCCACGTGGAAAGACAATTATTCAGTCTTAGGCGAAATGCAGTACTCGCCCGCCACTGAAAAATATATTGAGCTACAGCGAGAAATTATACCCGTGTAACACAATATACCTACTATTGAATTATAATTAAATAACTCTACAATCTTAATTTTTCGATAAAAATATCCAAATCTGTCAACATTTGAACTTTCAAAGTCTGTGAAAAAATATGCACCTACCTATGTATTTTCGATACTCTTAATTATTTGTAAAAAAAGCTTGTTATGTATGAGGAACCTGATTGTGTTCAAAAATTTCTAGTTCTCTGACTTAAGAACATAACGTATCAACATAATACCTGAAAAATACTAAAAAAGTCAAATAATTAAAACACACACTTTTTTTTACAATCGATGTACATTTTTATTTCAATTGCGTTTGAAAATAAATGTAATAAGCGGTTTTTTAACTGAATCAATTTTTTTATTGAGTATATTGCTACCTATATATTATGATAAATAATGATCTCTAGACGTTGTGTGCCACACAGTCTATATAAGACGAGATCTAATACATATTACCTGGGTGGCTTTAGTTACTATAAGGCATAAGCCATTAAACACTTACACATAGAAATAATAATTATCATCATATTATAGACCTATAGCAATAGCACTACACTGTCCAGTGTACACACTACCACAGAATAAATGCCACACACAGTACACGTCATAATGAACAATCGTACAGAATATGATATATATTCTTAAAATATTATTAATTTTATTATATTGTAATAAATTTGTCTATGGACTACAGAAGAAATATTGGTAAAATTTTGTTTGTGCATTACAACAACGAATGGTTGAGTGAGAGAATTTATCAATTTTACCTAATGTTACATGCATACACAACTTGTGCATAAGTTTGGATCTAATTCTGTACGATCGGTACACATGTGTAAGCGAAATCCGAGGGCATTGACCATTATAATAATTGGTGGTTGTAGTCTTCGACCACTTAGCTATCAAAATATAACGTGCATTTTTGAAAAGTAAACTTATTTTTTTCTCACTATTTTAAATAGAACAGATCGTCTACAGTAAATTATAATTTAAAAAAAACATTTGTATTCATATAAAATTATCAAGTGTATAATTAATATTTAAATAATTTTTTTCGTTGGTAGGTATACACAATACGCATGTATACCTATATAATATAATATGGGTTTATCTGTAATTTATATACATCATATAAACACACATACCAATACTATATACAACAAATTATCACACAATATCAATACGATTTATTTATAGTATATTTAAATTCTAAACATTTTTCCTGTTATTAATAAATTAAAATTGTATAATAATATTATGCTATGTGCAGATATTTACTTAAGACTTCGGCCTTCTAGTGGAGTTCAATATATAATATTAAGCAAGTTACTCGTATATTCTTCATCACGATTATTAATCATAGTACCTACTAAAATAGTAGCTAGAGGTACCTATATATATATATATATTAAATATATATAATATACTATATTATAGGAAGTATTGGTGTATATCGCTATACGATCATTCATAATATACAGCTTGAAACTATTATTACTACGACCACTTTGTAAGTAATACAATTAAAAACGTGATTTTTTTTATCATAATAAAGGTATTGTGTTGTAATTATGTGAAATGCGAAAAGATTGATCTCGGAGATAATTTAATTATACTTTATACAGTAATTTATCATTCAATTAAAAAGCCGGATGTATCCGCTATTACCTATATAATATTATATTGGCACGCTCACTTTATATTCGAGTGGGCGTGTTGAGGAGTGTTGGTACTTGTTATATTAATACAAATTATTTCATTTTTCTCTCGATGTATCATTACGATTAACTGTATTCTTATAAGTTATAGGAAAATAGATTGTATCTTTATAATAATATAGTGTGACGTAGGTATACTGCCTATAACGCACGGCTGAGTTCTACAGACGATTTGACTCAAAATTGTTTTGTCTACTGACAGAAAAACTACATATTGCATCAGAGTTTATTAGCCCATCAGTAAAAAATAATAATAATAATAACAACGAAAAAAATGTGTATAAATTGAGAATAAGTATAATGGGCAAGTACCTAACTCAGTTAATGCTCGTGATTTTTTAATAGATAACATTTTCCAGTTTAAATACTTCGCGAACACGCTTGAGGTTTAAAAGGATGATTAAAAAAAATAAAAAATAATACAGGTATATAATACAGCAAACAAATTTATTTCATGCAACTGTAAAGCAGTATACCTACGTTCAGGATATTTATCATTTAATCACATTTGTCATTTACCCATGCGTGTTTCAAAGTAAATATTTGAAATATTTCGTTTAGGGCAAGCATGAGTAATATAATTATTAGTTAACTGCCGACTGCAGATAATATTATATAGTGAGTAATGATCACATGTCGTACGTGGCCAAGTTCGTTGATACCAAGTATAATCGCCATAATTTAGAGGATGTTAAATAACGGAATAAAGAAATATGAATAGGTAGGTGGTACTCTAATATAGTACAATATATACGAATCCATTTATTTTTATTCGATTATCCATCTATGTATTTGTAGGTGCCCGATTATGTTTGTCTGTTTGTTTGTTAGCTAAAGACTCAAAAATTACGGCATGGTTTTCAATAAAAGTTACAACAATAGATTCCTTGAGACTCAGCTGGATGTTATTTCCAGTGTATTTTTTAACCCCTATAAGTAGCTGATTAAGGGTAACTTACACATTAATATAGGTTTCAACTCACGAAAAATGAATATTTTCTTTTAGTTTTTATAGGGTTGCCCCTATAGAGCCCCTACTTTAAGAGCTGCTGTAACGGCAACCCTATCTACATTTATGTATAAATAAGATGTTAGGTATTGGTTTAATTGAAGTTATAGACTGAAAAGTATTGGAAAAGAACTGGAACATTTTCAAGAAAAATTATATCAATAGATTCCTTGACAATTGAAGGGTGCTTATAGCATATGCTTTTAAATCCTATACCGAGGGCCTATTTTAGGTAGCTAAAGGGCGGAGAACGTGGAATTGGTTCCCGGGTCAATTAAAGTGTACGAATTGGTTCCCGAAAAAAACATTTTCCAGTACAATACAACTGTTCGAATTGGTTCCCGAATAAAATTACTTATCAGTTTATCAGGATACAACTCACTGTTACAAGATACGTATATTATGTTCAATCGACCCTAATTTTTTTCTTATATTATTCACCTATTATGACTAGTTAGTTATTAGTTATTATTATATTATTATTATACTTATTTATTACAAGCACTATTATTATTATTATTGACAAATACGTATGTAGCGTATATTATGTATTTATTAATATATTATACTGAGCAACATTTTTAACCATACCTAGGTATTCTAGATATAGTGTTTGAACTATTCGAACTTATTTGAATTCTAGACAGTCTTAAGTCTGAATAAATGGGAAGGAAATTGTTGCTGGTTGAATATATCATCATAATAATTTGAAAAGTTAATCTAACAAGACTGTATTATCACGAAAGCTTGCGGGAACCAATCGTATGTTACCTGTTGTAGACAACCCGGGAACAATTCAACAATTGGGAACCAATTCGTAGTCGTCCTAAAGGGCAGGTCATACATGACATAAAGAAAGAAAGAATAAATCTTATTATAAATAATCTTTTGCACGGGCACCTACGCTAGATGGTACAGCTTGTTTTAAATTTTAAGTATGTAGGTATAGCCAATGCCTCCCTCTGAACTATAGATAATATACATAATATTATATGCGTTTTTTTACAAGTGCACATATTCGTATATAATCACACATTTTGGGAGTCAATAGTTTCCGCCAAAAACTCGATTTTCGTTTCTACCAAAACGAAAAAGATTCGATTTTCATTTCCACTAAATCTGTTTCTACCTACCTATCTAAATATTATAGTTGGAGAACCATTTAGAGTTACCCATTAGCCACCACGAGGAGGTGGTTCTCATTGGCCTCCAAAAATTGTTTGCCTTAATTTTTAGATTAAAATTTAGTAAATTAAAATTGAATTTGTCTTACAATATAATATACATAGTCAAATATTTTTTAATAATTATTTAGCTTTTATTATTTTGAATAATAGTTACATACCTTTTTTAAAAAGGTCATTCTTTAATTTTTTTTGTTTTTGTATTCATTTAGTGCTTTATTTGTATGGATTAGTCGTTTTATCATATTACATCTGACTGGTTTTTGCATACATAAGTTGCAACTGTTAATCTTAATTTGAATGCATACGCTGTTTTGAACATTTGAAATTAAAATGTTTAAAGAGTTCTCAAAACTCCAACTCAATAAAATATAAGTAGAAATAGATTTGCCGGAAATGTATATCGAACCATTTTCGTTTTGGCAGAAATGAGAGTTGGCGGAAACGAAAATCGAGTTTTTTGGCGAAAACGATGACCGCCCCACATTTTATGTAATTACATATTATTTAATAATATTTTACTGAATTATTTTTAATTATCATTTACACGAAAATTTGAGGTAGGTAGGTGTAAAATAAATAATGCTTACCTTTTTGGTTTTTAATTTATAACTTTTTTTTTTTATTTAAAAGAATATTTGCAATCTGTACATAAACAAAAATACAATAAGTAGTAAGTGTAAGAATTTCACAGAGCTTGATGGCTTAAGTGAAGGAGGCGTCCAGTAACACTACTACAGCTTAAAAGTGGTTTGATTTTAACTTTTATTCATCACCAAAAATTATGTATTTAGGAGATCACGTGGCCAATTACGCTTTAAAGTGGACATTGTTTATATTTAATGGAAGCAGGTGCAACGAGAGTAGGAATATTGAGGTCATTATTAAGAGTTTTACTGCTAACGTACTAAGGAGCTTTTGTTAATAGACGTAGGTATATAGATGTCAACAGTATAAAGAATGTAGAGAGTGGGGTGAGAATGCTACCTTGCGGGTCACCTGCTTTAATTGGATAAGTATTGGACAGTTTGTCATCATATCAAAAAATTTGAAAGGCGTGGAGTGATAAGAAGGGATTTAGGGTAGGTATATGGGAGCAGGAAGTCATCTAAATTTGTATAGAAGCCCTTCGTGCCACACGCGATCAAACGTCTATGCCACATCAAGGAATATAGCTTGACAAAAATGTTTTATTTCCATGGAAGAAGAAATATTATCTACCATTCTGTGTACTTGATGAAGGGCTGAATGGTTTTTTCTGAAGCCAAATTAGGTATTAGAAATTTTTTTTATAATAATTGGGATGATTCTCTGTAGTAAAATTTTTTCAAATGTTTTTGAAAAACAGGGTAACAGACTTATAGGACGATAAGAATAGGGTGTGTTGGGTTCAAGGTTCAGTTCAAAGTTTCAGATTTAGGCTTCCGAACTAATATTATTATAGTGTGGAAAAACGAGTGGAAACGTTTGAGGAATGTGGGAAAAACGGAGGATTGAGTTAAAAACTTATCTGAACTTATTAGGAGCAGGACGGCTTTTTTGGGAAGGTGTTTAATAATAAGATTAGTGGTAAGATCACTACCGGGTGATTTTTTATTTTTTTAAGTGTTTGATTATGTATTTAACTTCTGAAGGCGAAGTGTGTTTAGTAGGTAAGGACATTGGAAGAGTATTAGTTATTAATTGTTCTATATAAGATGTATGATTAAATGTAATTTACATCTGTGTGAAGAGAAAAGTTATTTTTAAGGTTATAGGCAAATCGACTTGTTTGTTCCATGTTCGTCTTAGTAAAAGTTCCGTCGGGATATCTAGTGGGAGAAATTGTGTTTTTTTTATTTAAGATTTTATTTGTGGCTTTCCAAAGTGAGTTATCCGTGCTTGTATGAGTTATGTACTCTAATGAGGTTATTCTCTGAATTGAGTTTCCGAAGATTTTTTAAGGAATATGCAGTGGTCGAAGTGGAGGGGGGATACGGAGGGATGACATCCTTCTACTTTTTTTGTTTAGAATAACGCATTCCTCCTAAGACTTGTGTTTTAAAATGAAATAATTATTATGATTTTTATATTTATACCTATGTATAAGAAAACTTTTTATATTTCGTATAGGCCTAAATCTGAGTTGTTAGGCTCCAATTGTCTTGAGCCATTTCGACCACTGGGAATATGTAATTTTGTTGTAGTAACATTTGTCACTGGGGAGATGTGAACTTTGCCACCGGTTTCTAGCTTGACGTTTTAGTGTTAGAATGTAGGGTTGATATTCAGGGGGACTTTTATTTTTATATGAGGTAAATAACGATTTAGAAGGTTCTTGAATCTATCGTACTATTTTTTACTATTATGGATTAGAGTTCAGATAAATTGACTATATTATAGTTGATGTGATTAGGAAGAATATAAATAAAGGAGAATACCGGAGAATACCGGAGAATACCGTGAACTTATTTGAATGTGATGCCCATTATGTAGGTACTAACCTAACCTATCCACCACAATCCTTTATTCTAGTATACGTATTGCGAGAGTCTAGTCTACAACCAAAAGTTTGAATTTTATACAATGAATCTCTCTTCTATTTTAGCTAAAAATAATGACTGGTTTGAGAATTTTCATTTCAAAGTGGCACGTTTTGTACGTTTTTGTGTTCAGTTAAGTTAATTCTACACTACTATAGGTTTAGAAACTCCCAGCAGAGACCAGGATTGGATTCAGGCGCCATCAAGGCTTTATTGATTAGTATTAATCTATTTTCTAACAATTCCAGATTCTTGACGTCAATGCAAGGTTAATGATAATCATTATCTATTCTTAAACCTAATTCCCATTCTCCAGCCTATCAACCAATTGCTTTATCGTCAGTTCTATGTAATATCACAAAACGCGTCCTCAAAATTATAGACTAGATTGGTGGGCCAAAATGCCTTATTGCGTAACAAGCTGACAGCTGTTTGGTTTTAACAAAATATAAGGCACTTTAAAGTGTCTTTCCTGTTTCGATGCTACCACTTTTTCTGTTATACCTCATAAATGCGACGTAGTTGCTTTCACTAGAAAATGCCGATTTATTATTTTAATTTAATTAATTAATTTTAACTGCTATACTTAGGACATACATAAAGCAACTGACGGTTATGTTTGATATAATAGCTAACTATTTTATCAAAAATTAATCAAACAATTCCTTTTTATGACACACCATAACGACTAAGCAATTTTATGTTTGTATCTTCAAAATAATTCATTAAGAAATTTTTGTTTCAAATTATTCTACTACGAGATTAAACAAAAAGAAAAATTAAATTAATTTTAAAAAAAATGTCAAGTTTTAAGTTCATAAGAAAATGAACTAACTTGTTAAGTAAAAATTTTTAAATAAGTAAAGTTTCTAAATATAGTTCTACCACTTAAACTCACATTTATATTAACCTATATTCTGTGTATTATTATTTATAAATGTTATAAATATTTATATGAATTAAATAGATGCAATTTCCTCGTATGTAAATTATATTACATACATAATTGTCTTTTATATTTATTTGCCCAAAAATCGAGGTAGATATATAGTATATATTACATAATTTTATGTTCTAAAAATAAACTAAATATGTATTATATAATATGCATATTCGAATGACTTGTTGAAATTGGTCAATTTAAATGTTTACTCATAGGTACATTATGTAATAAAATAATGTAAAAATTATGTATATAATTCGTGTTAATTTTTCTATGTGAAACACTTATTTATATATTTGTATAGTTATATGCGATGTATAAGTATTGGATAAATAATAAACATAATATAAAATAAGTAGGTAGGTTACTAGGTAGGTATATAGTTAAACACATATCACAAAGAAGGTTAGTATATTGGCTAATTGCGCCTAGTTGTTAGATAATTAGGTTGTTTTTACTCTTATTTCCTATTACAATAAGAGGTACTCATATATTTACATTTGTTCACAGAAGTTAGGTCGGCGATATTATTTTGATATTAATACGTTATCTGCTGTTTTAGGTGTCGAATGTCAATATAATATCTTTGGTTTTAGTTTAAAGTACCTATGTATATATAATATTACATAACATGGCTTTGAACTAAATATTGTTTTGGACATTGGACAAATTAGAACTTAAAATATAGCAAAGGTCAAAGGATATCCTTAGGCGACATAATAACTGTGTCAATTAACTATTAAGTACCTACCGGCTACACCAATACCTCATAGTCAAGTCTAGTACGATATTATACCTAGGTAACATAGGTATGACATGTAAATTATTTTTTCTAAAGTTTTTTTAACCGAATAAAAATGGGCGGTACTGGTTTGCGCACAAATACCAAAAAGACAACTTTTTTGGGCACAAAATTACCACTCGTTTGGGAACAGTTGAGCCGTAAACATGCACATGGTTTGCGCACAGTTACCTTCTGGCCTGACCTTTTAATACCCTCTTAATAAGTAAATTATTAAAGTACCTACATACATTTAAGTTCTCACGTCTTAACAGACTTAGGACTGTCTATGAATATATTCATAGGTGTGGTTAAAAATGCACGTTAATACTTGCTTATTATTAATAATAATTGTTAATAAATTATGTTAAAAATGCATATAACATAATGTTTGTGTAAAATGTGTTAATTTTAATTTTAATATAGTGATATAGACCTATAGTCGATATGATTAGGAAACGTGTCTATTATTTTCAGTAATAAAACTGTTACGAATAAAGGTGCTGTGTGTATTTTGTTTAAAGAGCAAAAATATAGAAAATATTCTATATTCTAATATTCTATATAAAAATATTCTTATAAGACAGCAATTTTCAAATAACTATTTATAGAAAATAATATTAGTATAATATAGTATACATATATAATATTATTTTTATAAGATATATAAATTTAGAAAAACTACTTATATAAAATATTTATTTTGGCGCAAATGATATGTCATTTTTAACAGTTGACAGTTAAGTTAATGAAAAGCCAAAAGTAACTAGTTAAGTTAAAAAGTCAATATAAAATTAACTTATTAACTTAACTTTAACTTTTTAACTCGTTAATGCCCAGCCTTGCATTTTTGCACCTTTGGTACTTATGTCATATAGCCTTATTTTCGTGTGCGCAAACCAGTTGTACATTTAGGATAACCGTGTGCGCAAATGAGTTCCGATTTTTCAGGTAAAAATTATAAAATGTGCGCAAACAAGTTGCAGCCATAAAAATGGGCGTACACATTGATATAGGTATGTATATTATGTACCTATAATACATTGTACATAATTATGTATTTATTTAACAATTATAATAGGTATCTGATATAATGTAGTATCAATATTATAGTTGGTATAAATCAATTTGACTTAATTATTGTCTGCTATAGCTCCATTTCATCAGTATGTAGGTAAATGCTTTTGAAAATGTCAACAATTTTTGTAGATTCAATCTACTATAGGTCTATAAAATATGTTATTCGTGTACATTTTTAATGAAAATGGTGCCATTTAGTTTTATTCGGATAAGCTTGTATGGAGTTATGAAATTGGGAATCATACATTGATTCTGACGCCGTTGGCATTCATCTGATTTTGGAAAAAGAAAAACAATCGTCCGTGATTAAAGTATCTACGATTACATATAAAATTATATAATGCCCCAATAGTTGAGACCTGAAGAGTTAAAAATGAAATAAGTACATTCAAAACTGAATGTATGGCGTTCAAATTAAGAGCTCTACAAGAAGTCAAATTTAACTAAATTCCAATAATAGGTAATAGTAATACAATGAAATTAATTTATCTTTTTAATAATAATTGACAAACGTGCCTTTTCAAATCAAACATAGTATTCTGAAAAAAAATAAAAACAGTAGGTACCTACATAATAGAAACCGAAAATCTTATTTTCAATATCATGTATCTTTTTCTAATCACCCAAATATTATTCAAAAAAGGTATCCAAACTAATGCCTAAAAGTTCGAGGCAGTCTTAAGATATGTACTAATGTACTAGAAGAGATTAAAAAAGAAAAAAATGGTGCCACAACTTACCAACCTACCCTCCGCATAATCATTTACATTATAAGTCATATGTGTGTCAGTATAGTATGTTGACAATAAGCTTCTCCAAAAAAATTTGTCATATTATTTTAAAAACAAAATTGTTATGTTCTTTACTTACACTTATTGCACTAAATGATAACAGATTGTCAATAAAAATCGAACAAAGTCTTAAAATCACATACCTTTATATTAACTTTACTTTTTATATTATTTCTCGTCGCGGAAGAAGACATTATATTTTGATCATTAGCGTCATCTTTTAAATTGCAAAAAAATAATTATGATCATAATTTAAAATTTACACAAACAAATATCGTCTTACTAATTTCAGATAGACATTTAATAGGTAGATACACCTCAATAACATTGCAACAATAGTGTTAATAAAGTGATTATTGCGATTTGTCATGATAATTGATGATTACTGTCAACTGACAAGTACCTACCTCTTATCGCATTGATCTTAAGCCGCTACAGTGTAGTATATTAACTGCTTTACAGCTAACACAATTATCTATGTTGCAGATTATTGGATAATTAATTTTTCAATAAAATCAAAATATGTCATCAAACCTACATATATTATTTATTATTATGTACGGTTTAAATAGGTAGGTATAGACGTATACTACCAATGAAGGTCGGTGACAAATACCACAGGATTGTAAAATGCTACAATATTGCCGTTAAGATGCTAGTTACCAATCTGCAGTGCCTTGTGTCAATATATTAATTATATAATTATTAATTTATATTACCGACATTTAATGTTGACAGAAATCTCATAACACTGAAGCGCAACTACAACAAGCACTATCAATCTTGAAAATACCGAAGCAACATACATTTTTTTTTGCACATTTAACTTGAGCCAAAAATTGTAAACAATTTTATTACGTTTATGTAGGTACCTATATTAATACTTGTAAAAATATTTTTTAACTATATTTTAAATAATTATGTAAGTATTTTAATGAAAAGGTATTGAAGTATTTACTAGTTCATGAGATCTCTTCTGGACCGGATTTGTCTAGGAAATTTTATTTTTTGTACCTATGTAAATATTTTTATATGACGACTATATATTTTTCAAAAAGTGGAAACAGATCATTGTACGCACTATTCGGTGATTAATGTTATTATTATAGACATTTTATAACACGTATTTGAATTCACATCAAAGCGGTATCTAGGGTTTTGAATAAAAAGTCGAATGTTAATAAATTGTGAATTTGAATGTACCTATAAAGATATTTTTTTAATATACGTTATCTAACGTTGACTAAATTATTATATAAATAGTTTTATAAGTTTTACAGTTTTATGTTTGTTTATTATAATTGACCTTTTGAGGTTTGATGAGATAATAATATAAGTTAATTAAATGTGTATGTCATAATAATAATTAATATGTGGGCGCATACTGCATACAATATACATTTTACCTATTTTAATAAAATTATACAACAGTTAACAACGAAATGTATTTAAATTCCTCTAAACATTGATTATATTAATCGTAATACTTTTTTAAAATTGTTATTTATCCTTCAAAAACAAAACAACATTGTTGTATCAAGTATAATGTACTTGTTAAACTCATATAATTATACCATTTTATGACTTTATCTGACCCCGAAAAGTATTATATAATTTAATTAACAAATATTTTATAGACAAATTGTTATGAAAACATAACCTCGATTACTTCTATATAATCTACTATACCACATATTATGTTGGTTGTGTCCACATTGAATTAAAGTCACGTACACACTTTTTGTATAAATATGATAACTAAATTGAAATAAGTTCTACGTCAACCAAATTTTGAAAAATAAAATATTTTATACAAACTATTTTAGACGAAACCAATTTTAGTTATTACAAGTTATAATCTGGAGAATTATATTTCCAGACCTATTACATATTCGTATAATTAGTATAGGCAAATAGGTAATTCGGGACATTTTTCATTGATTGTATATTTCAGCATTTTTTGTTATTATCATTGAGTCGTACAGCACCTACTGTATACACGATTGGTAGTTTTATTTTTAAAGACCTGACAATTCGATATAGGGTACCTAACCTAACCCATCTATTTTTTAGTGTATGTTTAAAATTTTAATATTGTCCTTATTTTTTATAAAAACTATTAATAATTGAAAAATGTTGTAAAGAATTATTTTTAGTATCGTTCAAATTACGACGAAAAGTATTGCTTCTATATCATATTATAATATAAATAGTCCTATCGGCTATCAGTGTTGTAAAAAGATAATCAATCTGACCGTCATGAATTTGTTGTATTTATTTTTGTTTTGTTCTATTCAAGCATCATTTTAATTAGTTCTTTAATTGTTGTTCATAATCATGTCAAATATCATGTAAGTAGTAAATTTTCTCAGTAATTATGTACGAATGTAAAAATTATACTTATTTAATACATATAAATATATATTTGATATTTTATTTTATTTTTAACATACCCGCCCACATACTTGCTATTATTACCCTGCTAAATATAATATATTACACTCCTCTGCCGCTCTAGGCCAACCTCTCGCTAACATATTATTACAATTTAAAATTATCGATTTAATTTTAGATTCTGAGAGGATCGATGAATGTATTGATTTAACAATGTGTTTTTTTAAATTTTTTCTTTTTTGTGCCCGTGTACATGTAAGTAGACAAAATAATGTTTCATTTTTCAACTTCAGTATTTTTCCAGTAGGAACCTAGTTGGTGCATTCGGGAGGTCAAAAATCATTAGTTTTCAAAAATGACAAGAAAAACCAAAAAGAAAATTGAGGAAAATTGGAAATTTGTACTCAAACTTGGTTTTTGACAATGATTTTGGTTTTTGGTGTAACTAAAAAATTACAGTAGATACATGACATTTTCACTGTATGTTTATATTAGCATTTTATATGCAATTTAAAATTGACTTATATTGTCACGTTGAACTATTTATAGGCATATGAAATGTTCGATTCTTAATCTTATTAGTTTTTTTTTGAAAAAATTTGAAAATGTAATACAAGGTTCCTTAGAAGTTTTTATAATTTCAGTTGATAAATATTAAAGATGTATAAGCACTATTTTTAATTTTAAGATAAGTATTTAAAGTTCAAATGTTGACAATATTTATCAGAATCTCAAACATTTTCAAATTAGTTTGTAATTAAAAAATTATAAAATGTTCAATTTTTATATCCGAGGATTGAAAATTTAAATAAAGAAAATTCTCATAATTAGTTAATGCTGTATCAAAAAAATATAACAGTAAATTTTTTCAGACATTTTAAGTGAAATTGGACAAAATTACATATGCAATCCAAAAACAACGATTTCAATTATTTTAATGTAATTAAAAAATTTTATTTGCGGGTACTTGATCTCTCAAGTCGACTTTTAGAGTACGTTATTATACTGCATAGGTACAATATGCACACAATGACATTTTTAAATGCAATTGTTTTAGAAAAGTTAATTCAACATACTTTGGTTCAAATGTCTAATAGTAAAATAAATTACTTTAATCACAATAATATCATACAATTTACCAAGTAATATTATAGCCATTAGTTCATTAAATTCAAATTTAAAAAATCCATTACAGGGACTCTTTAGAGTCTTTAGACAGTAGACACCTAATGCACAGCACAGCGTTACCCACTTTTTAAAATTATTCATGATTTTATTAGTATTTTTCTGAGATTTGATAAATAAAAATCGAATTTGAAACGAACTAAGTCTTAACTAGTAATAACTATTATACGTATACTACTTTACTAGCTGAGATGAAAGGAGTGCAAGTTGAGCGTGCACCCTGCAACATTTTGATCTATACTGCTCTATCGCGCATCATAAGTTTTTATAATTCTAAGTTGATTAAATACACGTCATGTTGTAAATTCGATGTTTATATATCAGTGATTGGGAAAAAATATTCTGAGATAATAAATGTATGTTGTCACTCAAAAAGTAAGATATATAAAAATAAAACGTTTTTTGGAAAATCTTGTTTTGTATTGGATTAAAATATTCATAAAAAAATGTTTTAAAACATTAATAGTTTTGAGATAAATAGTATTTTCTATTAAAAGAATCACCCAGTATATACAGTACCTTCATATACATATATTATACGTACGATATACGGTATTTATAATAATTATCCATATAACAATGACAACATATTATGTGATGCAAGACTAGGACAATTGGAAAGTAAATGACCTGTTAACATATAGCTGAACATGCGTTTAAAACTATTAAAGTATTTTCATTTGGCTGTGGTTTGTATATTAAATGTTTTTATAAGATATTACAGAGACACAGCCTTTGTATACGTGTATTTTATGGGCTAACGCAGTATAATATTATTATTATTGTATACAGGGTGATATTTTTAATAGTAAACATTCATTATGTCGAAAAGTATTAACGTTTTTGAAATTTTTTTTACCGTTTCAATTTATCACAATAAGTAACATTTTCGAAAAAAATTATATTCTTTATTGTTTGAATCGTTATCATTTCTTAAGTATTTTACTGTTTTAAATAGGAACGAAATTAAAATATGTTTCTGGCAGTTTTGATACATACTACAATATAATATTAAAATTGGATTTCGAACGAGCCCTAACTAGTTGATAAGTTATTATATTATTTAAAGTTATATGACTTTATCCGCGGATACTGATCCAACGACTACCTCTATTTTCCATGAACTATCTTTGCAGGGTATCATTGTCCACAAAGGTTAATACAAAGATTTCATTCCACTCAGCCCTCAACTAAATTTAAAAAGCTTTTAAATTGTACAAATAAAAATTCGATTTGTATACATTAAAATGATTAGAAAAATATTTTGTTTAGAAACATGAAATTTAAAATGTTGATATCATTTAAAAAAAATAAAGAAATGAAAGTAACCAAATAGATAGCAATATTTATCGTCAATGTATTTTTGTCGTGGACCTAACTACCCCGAGTTACTCGCTTGACGGTATTATTATTTTATTCGTTTTATGTGTCTGTTTGTTTGATAGCAATAATATTGTATAACGTGGTCGTGAAAGCCAACGTGTACTCCCATCTTATTTACTTGACTGCAGTGGCTATATAATGTCAGGAAATAAGTCAAAATAATTTTTTTATCAAAATTATTGTTCTTTGCCTTCAAATTATGTAAAAATTATTAATAAAAAAGGTTCACACTTTTTGATATAATGAGTGTTTACTGTTAAATGTTAATATAATTACGACGATGGCTTGCTAATGTGTTCATTGTAAATAAATTACTTATTGTAATTTATTTCATTGGGTGGTAACAAAAAACATATATCGGTAGCTTGTAGGAGGGGGTCATGGATTCAAGTACAACTCCAACGGAAAATTAGCATATTTAAAAAAATTATAGACTATTAAAAAAAAAATTTAATATAATCTCTCATTAATCCAGAGCGGAGAGCGAACGGACTTGCCTTCCATTCTGGGCCCCTATGTTCCTGTATGTATACGTACCTGTCGTACCTATACTATACATGCATATAAGCACAATATAATTTTTTTTACTTATTAATTATTATAAGATATTATACCAGATTTTAAACATGTTCAAAGTATACTTATACATTATATAGATACTAATGTGTGGGCTTTGTATTGCTCTTAAGATAATACTTGTTTCTTCTAACTACCGACTGGCGAATTGCTATTCCTTTTCAATGCCATATTTATCCACACAATATACACCTATTAACTGTCGTTATATGTTTGGGTGCATGACATTGAATTTTAAAATATCGATCAAACTTTGCTTTTAATATCGTCATGTACAAGGCTGACAATCTTGTTCATTTCACTCAATTATAAGTATTAAAAAAAAAAAAAATAATTAAATTTCATAGGTAATCTACTCGTATGAGAAGTTTTTTGACTCTTTTGAAACAGTGATACTTTAATTTGAATAATAAGTTTTAATAGAAATATTTGTTTAAAAAAAAATATTTTTAAGTATAAATTTTACAGTCATTTATTTAATTTTAACCGGAATTTGAAATGTTTAAAAGCATGCATATAGGTACCTCCCTATTATTATTATTAGGTATAAACTACAATAAAAATATTTATACAAATAAATATGTTGAAAGTTGGTATACCTACCTATATTTTATAAAAAACAATTTTTAATTTAAATGTACACTATATATTACCTACTCTCAATAAACTCGTATTATATAGTAATTTGTAAAGGAGAGTAACTTAATTTGTTTAACTAAATTTTAACCTGAGTTAGTTAAATTAATAGTTAGCAATAGTATAATAACACTGTAAGTTATTATTCTTAAATGTTATACAACTAATTGACCACACGTTCACAATTTGATATTTTATATGTATTCTCAGAAAACTTAAGTAAGAATATGAAAAAAAAAATGATGTTGCCATTGAAAAGGTTTAAATATGGTAATGTCTAGAAATATAATTTTTTCAAAATTTTGTTTGTAATGAATTCAAATTGTATAAAATAGTTAAAATTTGAATGTATGGTCTAAACGTCTAAACGTAAATTTACGAACCATAAATATATATTTGGAAACCAGTTCCTGTATATTATATTTTTTGCTTGTTCCACAAGCCGTCACTTTCTTTTAAATTAAAAAATTACCATTTCTTTCAGTCAGGAAAATGGATTTACCGTTTAAAAAAATCTGTGGAAAAACCTGACTTGCCATATTTGTCTAAATAGTTCAATATTTCAATCATCGAGAATATAAATAAATTATATTAATATGTAAAGTTAAAATCATAATTTACAAAACAAATGTTTTTACTATATTATGATTCTAATTAAGTGCGCGTAAAGTTCCGACTCTATTTATTGTATTGTTAAGTCCTTCACCAATTAATCGTGAATACACATACATATTATAAAAGTACAAAAGACATTTATTCGATGTAATTACTATAAGAACTCGTTTTACTTGTTCAATGATAAAACTGTTACTTTTTAATGAAACATAACCTTAATTAGGTATGTGCTACAACGTAATATTTACGAGTTCATTGAAGTAGAATAGTAGGCAGTAGCTATGCATAAAGTATAAGTTGAGTAAAAATATTTTATAATTATCTTTATAGAAAAAATCTAGAATCCAGAATTACTTGGAATAGAATAACTGTAGAATAGGATTATAAATTAAGTTCACAAATTAAACGATCAATTAATTAAGCCAAGACAGTCTTAATTTAACTCAATATTGACAGCTCTATTTCATCAATACATCAACAGTTCAACACTTTCCAATATACCTACAACTCAGTGTAAGATTTTTGAAATTATTTCAAGTACAAACAAATTGTCGAATCAGTAGAAAATGTTCAATGTTAAATAAATATTTAGAAATAACAAAAAAATATAACGCGAATCATTACTGTCTAACATTTAATAATAATAATAATAGTATAAATACATAAACTTACACACAAATAATATTTTTACATAATAAGCTTATACAATATACATAAATTTATCATAATGATAAACAAAATGTCTACACTTAATACAAAGCTAATGCAGTTATGCATTTGTATAACCACAAAGCTAAAGGCTCGGAAAAAAACATAATAATTTCTTAATTTTTGTTTTAATCAAACAAAAATGAATATTGATTTAAATACTTATTTCATTATTTCACTTATGGTAATTACTAAATCAGGTAATATATTGTTTGTTTTTACTGAGCTACTATAATTATCAATTAATATTTAATATACTAACTTTTAAGTGTACAAAAGAAAATTGATGGCTATTAAGCGAAGAAAATAGATTACAAATAATGAGGTAACCGCAACTAAAAATTAAAAATTAGCTATTGGTTAATTTAAATCAGAATTTAAAAAAATAAAACAACTATATGATCAAATATTTATAATGTTAAAAATAGCTGTGCACGCTTATTGAATAGGTACATTAGAAGTTGAAAAGTTTTGGTTGCATATCGCTAAAAAAGATACTTTCAGAAACTCGAAGAATACAGTACGAATATTATGCAGTTATTTACTAAGTAACATTTAAGTAGTACAATAAATATTTTTGAATGGAATTATTTCACAATAAATAGTCAAGATTTATATTCATATGAGTTAAAATCGTCTATATACAAAACCATTCAAATTACAATAAAGTATTACTCTATGAAAAAAAAGTTTTATAATACATTATACAATGACCAGCTATTACCTACCTAACTACTTATAGTGAAAACCCACGCCAAATGAATGTCGTTCCGCAAAAAATATTGTCCCGTGACAACCGTCTAAAATATTTTCCGTGTTCACGAGTTTGGGGTCTGGACGTTGACTGAATCGCAAATGTAAAATGTATATTATGTAGGTATTATTCCTTTTATAAATCCGTCAAATTTGAACTTATGTTTGCAAAAGCAGATTTATGTACTGGAAAAAAAATTACCTATCTGACACAAATACATAATATGGTTATTAAAAGAAGTAGGTACCACCCTACTATGCTATTTATAGTTTGTAAATTTGATAAATTTATTTAATTACTGTATCTACATTTTTATAATTTACAAATATATTTATTTTTAATTACAATGTATACAATATATTATATGTACTAAAAGTAATTTATACATAATAAATGAATAAATAATAATAATACCTATAGAAAAAAAAGAGATGGAAGGAAATCTCACGCCTTCTAATTTTAAATTATTTAAATGTTGAGGTCATACAACATCAGTTCTGTTCTCGTCTGAGAAGATTCCTTGGAAGCATGTTTGAAGCTAGATGACTGATTAAAGCTGGTTGGAATTTAAAAAAAATTTTGCATGGACGCACATAAGTAAAAAAAAAAAGTGTAGCAATTTCAATGTTTCATATATAGGACAGATTGTTATTTCTGATTTTAAGGATTTGTTTGTACAAATCATGGTGTTCTATTAATCAAACGAAGGCTGATGGTCTGGAAGACTTCTTATTAGAGAACTTAGCTGCAGAACCCCAGATGACAATGCTATAGGTTCTCAAATAGTGAATTCCAGAGGCTTGTATATGAAATAAGTGTAAGATAAAATGGTAAGTGTGACCGAATAAGTGGTCTTTACAAGTGAATGCTGCAGCAATTCAGATTCTTGCTTTTATCCAAAATGAGACAACCCGGTAAAGCAAGTATTCGCAGTGTTGTGCCAACATTTTATAAAACCTCAGATGAATGAAATATGGTGGTCTTATACTCTGAATAACTGTCAAGGGTGTAATAGTATTATTATGTACTATTCGAATTACAATTTTTTTTTTTATTAATATTATGTCTATAAAATATTGAAGAAAAATGTCATGGTAGGTTAGGTCCCCCGTTAGGCAGGACACTCTGTATTAAGGACGTTTGCAGCAAGCATAAATAGGGGCTTTTATAAAATATAAATGAGTGTTATATTTAGTATTTACTATTTACAAGACAAATTAAGTTGTGTATAAAAAAAAATTATTTAGAATATATTATTTTCATTAAAATATATTTCTTACGTCATAGATAATAATATATTTAATTTTCACATTTTATTGTATATTATATAACTATACAAAACAGAACAATAATTTAAATAAAACAATACTATGACAGTTCGATGGTCGATGATCGATGTTATTAATAGTTAGGTAATATCACTGATTATACAATATACATACATAGTGTATAGGTATAGGTATGTATATAACCAATGGTAATACCTACTTAAATAGGTACCTAACTAAATATATTTATCACATATCTCATATCCTCCTATAACACAAACCTTAATATTTCACATTATAGGTACCTACTTATTACACCACATTAACTAATATAAAGAATATTCTTTTAACATTTAAATCAAATCCAAATATCTTAAAATGAGTGATAGTGGCAGTTTGCAATTGACATTACAATATGCACTGTGAATTTATTCAATAAAAAAGTAATACCTGAATTAGTTTCATAATGACTATAGAATAGGTAATATTACATATTGACATATTGTTATAATTTATAAATGATTTATACATGTTCAATAACTATTTATTTATGTAGTATAAATTTCCTTTAATTACATATTATAAACAAATAATATTGTAATTTGTCATCATTTACTACTAAAATAATTTGTATTCCGTAGCTTGGTGAGGAGCGGTTGAATGCTCAATCTGCGGCAACGCTCTCAACATACGTACCGGCCATCGTTACTATCACTCGGATGGGTTTTTAGCAACACATCCTTGCCATACATACCAAAAAATGCAAGTTTCAAATCAACAGTTTCCCCCTACAAACAGCTAATGGCCATAGTTGCCGTGCTTTAGATCGATGAGAAAAAAAATTTGTAATCCCACTCTATAGCATTCTTTAATTTTAATAAAAATATGATTATATTTTAATATTAAGTAATTAATAAACAAGTAATAAATTCCAAATGATTTGTTTGGGTAAGTTTAGTCTATATTTATAAGTTATAATGGAAAATAAATTGTTATGTATATGCCTAATGTATAGTGTATATGTTAAGGGCAAAGTGGAAAATTCGGACAATGTATACAATGCTCGGGCATTGTATACTATGTCCGAAGTATATTGGACAATGTAAATTGTGAAGTATTTATACAAATAATCTGCATAATATATTTTGTTAGATGATCCTGATAAACTAATATAAACTTATAATCGCCATCTGATTGTGCTTGCATGTAGATCAAGTCAATTTGACAGCGAGAATTCATTTCACAAGATATGATTGGTTTTACAACCAACCCTTTTTTAGCTGTACTTCCCTTCTTTTTACACGATTCGCAATTATTTAAGTATAACATTATTACATCTCTAATTATATTTTTGTACTTTTTATTAATCTCGTGTTCCATTCTATTTCTACCTCCATGTCCAATTGACAAATGAACTTCATGTATAATATCATATAACTGAACATTATGCACATAATATTTTATTTCATTACCTTTAAATACATTTAAAATTTAATTAATTAAAAAAAAATTGTAATACTCTTATATAAATAACCATATAAACGAGTATAATTAAATTAGTATATAATATCATTGATTAGGTATAATAATATTATGCAGATTATTTGTATAAATACTTCATTAATTTACATTGCCCAATATACCTTGGACATTGTATACATTGTCCGAATTTTCCACTTTGCCCATAACATATATACTATATATTAATATGTATTGTACTTATTATTTTTATTACAATAAAATAAAATATTTTTAAACAATACTTAAGATTATTGTACCTATATTTAAGCACTCACGCGTTACGTTAATAAAATAAATATAATTACTCAATACAATTATAGTTATAACCAAAGACATTTTTTTTTAATTATACCACAAATTTGAATTTTAAATAGATATTACTTATTATTATTATAAACATAAATGCTAATCACGTTGAATGGTTAATAATCTTCATAATATTTAAATAGCAATTAATTTGACAATGAAATGTTATAACAATAGATTATTAGTTATTGCTTATTATTATACCTAATATATATTTTTAAGTATTGGGTATTGTATATTATTGTATATAATATTATATCCTGATCAGTCGGATAATTTATTTTACATTTATAGTGGCTAGTGGCTACATGGTAAATTATAAATTATAATCGTTTAAAATCAATTTCAATAATTTTAGTAAAAGAGTAGCTTGTAGGTAGCCTTATATTATAATTGATAGTATTTTATTACGTAAATTTATAATTATATAATAATAATATGATTGTTTGTTTTAAAGTGAAACTTGTTTCTACTAATATCCTAATTGCAATGTATTAATTTATAATTTATTATAGGGTGTTAGATATTTTTAACTTTTAAGACTATTCATATTTTGTAAAAATAGTAAAATGAACTCTTGCTAACAATAGATATATGAAAATATAAAATTTAAATATAATAAAACAGTAATATAGAAATTTTTAGTATAGTATAATATAGTGGAATAATACATTACTCATTTAATTATAATCATAAGTCTATAAAATATTAATTAATAATTATCAACACATACTTACATATTATGATAAGACGTTAGGAGAGCTTCTTACTTCTTCTACCCTAAAATAATGATTACTAGGTAATTGAAGCGATCCCCGTAAAAAGTCACAACACTTCCGAAATTGACTTTTCCATAGGAGAAATACATTTATATTAGATACCAACCGTATAAATCCAAATAAATTTATATGGGAATAAATGGGATAACAACTTTTGAAATGGCCTCCCTGAAAAATTTGAAAATATAGACTTGTCTGGTTGTTACAGTGAGAACCTCAGTTAGAAATTAAAAACATAATAGGAAAATATGCCAAAAATCATAAACGTAGCTAAGAACAGCCACGTACCGGATCTAGCCCACAAGAACACCGGGAAAATCCCAGCTGGCCCTCTTAAAATTAAAAGACCCGGGTCACCTACCAAAGAAGTACATTTTTCAGTTACATTCATCAACTTTATTATTTTCAATAATATTATTCTAATTAGTAACTATCTGCTATCTTATCTAAGTAAAACAGAAAAAAACAGGTTAACCAGTATATGTGGGTTCATCGAAAAATAGTTGTTTAAAATATTTCTTATAAAACTTAATAAATATTCACTATATTTCTATGACCTACCTACCTATCTAATATTAATTGTATTAAAATCAAACAAATTTATTCCTTAGTTCCTTATTTATCTCAGAATCTAAAACAATAATCAGAATAACTAATTACCCATAATAGTATAGGTATAACCTCTAACCAGCCTATTTCAATAATCGAAGGAAAATAAATACATTATGTAAGAATAATATTATCGACAAAAACTATTGAATAGAAAATGTACTTATATAATATTAATAATAGTAATATTAAAATGTTAAGTAACTTTGTTTACAATAAAACTTTCTTGTTTTTATTTTATAAAATCATATTAATTGTATATTATAACTTAGGAGTGTTAACGTTAAGTGTATTCCTGCATAATATTATAATGTTCATTATATAATATATGCAACATAGGTAGGTTAACTATATCGACATAAAGTATTGTATGAAAAACTCGTATGCGTGTTAGTATTTGAACATATTAAAATAATTACAATTTAGGTAAATATTCAAAAATGGGTCAAAAATACCATAATTTATGTATAAGTGAATAAAATACTACAAGGGTCAAAGCCCAAAGGGTTGATTGAAAGATATTACATTTTTGAGCTACAAAAAAGTGCTGATAGTAGAATTGGAGAGGACTAATGCTTTCTTATTATATTTGAATGCATTAAAATATCAAAAAATGGTTGTTTGCCGAGATCACGCTGTTCCAACAAATGGAGTTATACTTAAGTACCTAATTGTTAGCATTCACCATTTCATAGTTTTATTTCAAAATCGCCTGTACAAGTATAGCTTACACACAAAGGAAAAATAAGAACTTAATGTAAACCATTTTTTTTTTGAGATTGAGACTTTATTATTTTTCAATATCAAATAATTGATTTATATTCTGAAATGATGAAAATTGTTTAATATCTTAAGTGATTAATCACTTAATAAGATCACCTATTATTGCAAACATATAGGTATGGTATGTGATATGCCAGGAAAACATATCAAAATTTATTATTATGCACAAAAATAATTACAATGAAAGTTGTTTATCAGTAGTTATAATTATTTAATGTATTATATATTTTATTTACATAAATATTATGGTAATATATTTACATAATATTATACGAGTATAACGTATCTATTACCTACATTTGTTTTTTATTTGTGCAAATCGTATTGTAAATTTGTAATACAATGCCGTGAAATAAATAAAGTCTAAGATTTTTTTTTCTGTGAGAAGTTTGTAATTTATGTTTTACTTTGCAGTTTAGTAGACATCAAGTACCAATTTATTGAAGTATTTATTCTGTAACATTATATTCTGTTATTGATACTGCACAGCCAATGCCTAATTTAGTTTTTAGAATATACTAATCAAGTTACTAAAATATTTTATTGCCTCTTTAATAATTATTTGGGCATTCAATATTTCAATGGTACTGCCGTCTTACGTTCATAATAATATGTTATGTGCGATCTATATAAAAAAAATTAGGAATTAAACTAAACTTTATCTAATTATAACATAATTTTTTTTTTAATAAAATAAAATAAACCGTTTTCAAAAATCGTATTCAGTAAAATTTGTGTTGTAATAATTTTTAAATTTAAAATTTCTTGATTGTAATTTACAATAAATAATAATATAGTTCATATAATACTACAATTTATGACCAATGAAAAAATTCAATCCCCCAGAAAAATTGTCTGGATGTAACACCATACCCAATCGTCGTCGTATTATAGCCGAACCATAATCTTTCGAAAACTGCAATAAATTATTGTTTCTGGTTTGTCTTGCAGTGAACGCCACTTCTAGAGTTTACTTTATTGTTTCTATACACTACCTATATTGGCTATATTATATTTTTTTTGTACAATGCATTATAACTTATAAGTATATATATACATTCCCGGTAATCGAGATAATGATGATGATTTGCTATCCTGATATAATACATCACCGGGAAATTGGCGGACACCACGGCCGTATTCAGGGGGGGTTTTCCGGGTTCATACTATCACCCATATAGGTACTTATACGCATTGTAATTTCATCACATCACTACTCGAGCGTATTGTATAGTATGCCTTTCCAGTTTCCATTCCTTCCGTAACGGCCCGAAAACGTATTCTTTTTTTCAATCGTGTGGTACAAACAATCACCACAGCACGCATCTCATATACTATTATTGTTATTATTACGTGATCTCTCCCCCCTTTTCAGAGATGGAGATATTATAGCAGTGCACGGCCGTGGAGTGCGTAGCCCCCAAAATCAGAGTATATAGTGTATAAAAGCGACTCAGATCAAGCTGGATCAGACCGATTACTATGTAATGTAATAATAATAATACCTATGTAGATGACGACTTTCGGGAAGTTTTTTCACGCCGTGTGCACGTAGGTACAGCTATTATAGTCGACTGCTTAAAGTGTCATTAGACCGTACCAGTCTATTCCGGTCTACCGACCTTGAACATTTTTCGACCGCGCAGTACTAGGAACTACATACTATTATTATATAAGTATATAATAACAATAATAATAATAAACCTACGCCCCCCCGTCGTCCAAGTCCACAGCCTTCTAGCGCCCCCCGACAGGGAAGAACCCAGGGACATTGTCCTATACGCATGGTACGGGGACTTTAACGCTGCACGTCGAAATATATTGTGTGCTTTGTGCACATCCATTAGGTACACCAACACAGTGACACTAGTTTACGTGTGTTCATACTTCAGAGATCCGAGTATTTATTATAATGGACTTGGGTGCATATATTTTATATATAGATATGCCTAGTCCTAATATTATTATTATCTTGTTCGTATATGAACAGAGTGTATAACAAGAATAACTAACAGTAAGAAAATATTATTTGAATAAAATACATTAATTTTTTTTTGAAAATTTAGAAGTGACGAAATGATATCCGAAGATGCGATCCATAAGTCATTTCAAATTTTCCTATTTGATTAGTGGCTTAAAATGACACGTCTGTCGAGTACTTCTTCATACTATATTTATATAAAGTATAGGACAACCCAGGGTAGAATATTGTGACGCGGGGCGCAACGGGGTAGCAGCTTTTTTCCATAAGCAAAGTTGCGCACCGCTTATATAGTCTCGTCGGAAATAATAATGTTTTTTTTCAGTGTAACCATAGATAATTTTATCAAAATTAAAACCCATATTATATTTGTACTTTAATTGACTGTATTTTGTTGTTTCATGTCAATTTTTTGCAACTTTATTTCATTTTTCACTGCAGGTAACTGGAACTTAATATTAAACAGATTATTATAAATAGATTGGTTACATTATATGTATTCGCATTTTCGTGATAAACACTTAGTTTAGATATAAATACAATATTGGAGCACAACGGAGCGAGGCAGTATGAAGTAGATATAACGAATCACGAATGCATACCAAAGGTCATATCTAAGCCCTAAAATACAAGAAAAACAATGTTCACAGTCAGAAACAATAAATCGATAAAAGATTGGGCGTCCAGTGAAGATGATCCAGATGCTAAGTGCCTGCACTGCAGACAACTATACTTTAAGTCTACTGCAGGATGGATTAGTTGTTTAAAATGTAGAAAGTGGTCACACAACTCCTGTGCAGGAATTGACAGCTATGATTAAGCACCGCATACATGTAAATATCGTTCAAAAAATTATTAATACTACTACTCTTATTATATCACTATATATTATTGCAATAGATACCAAAGTGACATCACAATCAAGTCGTTACTCGTTTCATTACGTTCGTAATATATAGTTATAATTATAATTCTCAAAAAAACTACTTCGGAGGAGTAAAAAAGGCTTTCTGTGCGTAAGTTGAAGAGATTGGGAGAAAAGATAGAATTTGTGGCTTAATAAAGAAGTGAAATCAATACCCAAATTATGTGCCTCAACTTGAAAAAATATCTTATTTAAAAAAATGTCAAGATGTTCAACTGTACAAACATTAAGAAAAAATATTAGCACATAACGGCGTACATTAATGATGAATTAGCCATAAATCGGAGTTGTTGACTTGTTTACGAGTTAATCTGTCTGACTAGAATTATTGTTGATGATGTGTAATTAGAGCCGCTTTGTGCTAATTTTCTCATTAGTATGAATTTTTGTTGACAAACCGTAATTCACGCGACAAAATAACAATGTATTATAATATGGATACGATCCATTATATCCATTACATCCAGTCGATAATTATTCAACAAGACGCGTCTAATACACATCACTGATATGGTAGGTCCCAATTGCAGCTGCAGGTATGGACTACAGTAATTATATTATTGGACGAAAACCCTCAAAGCCCCCCGGGGGAATACGTGCGGCGTCTCGGTGCACGCTGCAAAGCTCCGACACCGTGTGAGCAATGGCGGCGTACCGTCGTCGCAGACCGCGTACAACTGCCGCGCGCGAAACGGGGCCAAGTTCAATCGTTCGGTTGTCCGCCGCCGCCGCCGGTGTATTGCAGCTCGGTCGCGCTTGCATTGCCGGTATACGCAGCCGCGGTGGCGTCCGTGAACGGTCCAATGTCACATGGAACACGATTCCGCGGCGGCGGCCTTGACACGCCTGGTTCCGCCGCCGGAGCAGTTTCTGGACGTTACAAACGCCGCCGCCGCCGCCCGTTTCCCCGACACCGTCAAAGGTCGTTCACACGCGCCCGCGCCAATTCGTATTTATTATAATAATAATAATTGTGTTATTATATATTTTATCGTTCGTTTTTCCCTCTCACCTAGTCGAGCGCCCTCTACTCTTTGTCCCACCCTCTCTGCACTGCAATTATTCCGCCACGTCCGTATGACTAGGAAATGATGATACAAGTATATAGGTATATAGCTGACAGCTGTACAGGCACATTTTTTTTTTCTTCTTTTTCGAACCGACGACGCAGCGGGTATAACTTTCGTATTCTGATATAGGTAGATACCTAAACTCGACATCCGACTATATATAGTTATTAGCACATGACTGTCCGTCTAAAGCAATTTTTTTTTGGAACCATAAATCGTTACGGAAGTAAGTTGTCACTCTCTAATGACAGCCTATAAATAAGCGAATAGAATATTGCGCGGAACGATACACATCATATAGGTAACGCGTGGAGATATTGCGAAGCGTGTGAAAAACGAGAAAGACTAAAATGTGAAATTTTAACCGTTCTTCAGCGGAAATTATAATGTACAAATTCAATTCTATTTTTTTGTTCGTTACATAATTGCATTATGTACCTATTGTACCTATACAAGTATTATACCAACAAATTCTATGCTGATTTCCGATAACTAACATTATATCTTCAAACAAAGAATTTGTATAGGTACATTAATTAAATATCAAAAAAATCAAAAAATGTTAAGTGTACCTACGCCAAAATAATTATTGAAATGTTGTTTTGAGGAAAATTGTCATGGCTGGCAATCGTCCATGTACATACCTTAGGGCTTATAGAGCATATATCTTGTTAAAATGCTATTGAAATATATTCCAAATATTTGTTTCAATATATTTTCCAATAATTAATATATTCAAACGTACATTATTGATATAAATACATTTATAAAATGTTTCTTATACTTTTTAATACTTGATATCGGAATATGTCTAGGTAAGTTTTTTATTTTATGTTAATATATTTTTTTGAAAATGTGGGGGATACAAAGTTTAAAGTTAACCAAAAATTCCTCATACATAAGAAAAACATTGCATAAGTACTGGGGCTTTTCAAGTAATTTGTATTTTGCAATATAAAATCACAATATAAGTATATCTATTCCAAACGTACCTATTCAAAACAAAATATTAACTTGTTTTAAATGCTTTTAATTTCTAAAAAAAATACTTAGCAAATTGCAAGTAGAGTGTAGGTATACCAACAAGCATATATCTATAGGTGCTAATATAAAACAACTAGCTTTAAAATAATCAAATAATATTATATTTATTATAAATTGAGGTAATTGGCTGCAGAATATAATTTCGTAGAATTACAAGTAGGTACCTAAAATAGTAATAGGGGTGGTCATAATATATCTTAATACCTATTTTATGACATTATATTTACTCCCGATTTTATCAAAATATTATCAAATTTAAAACCATATATGAAAGCGTCAATCGACATTTTATGTACAAAAGTCTAGTTCCTCATATTATAAGTATTATGAAACATTTTTATAATGTAATCATTATTTTTTATGTTCGATTTCCGATCGATTAATTTAATAAGATACTATAATATTTATATTTTATACACATGACCGGATCGGCCTCGGGCTATCTTACAACCGAGAAAATCCATGTGGCAAAGCTGGTAGGAGGCTATCTATTCGCAACAGCTATAATGAACTAATTTACTATTAATACACGTACACGCGCTATTAGGTATATACTTAAGAAATAGGTGCGAAAATTCAGTACACAAATTGATGTAATGCGGTGTTGCGTCATATTAGATAAATTAAAAATCTACCATGTTATGTTGGGCTGCGGTGTACACAATTTGACAAAAAAAAGTGTAGACTTCAAAATATGAACCTCATACATATTTGAAAACGAAATATTTAAATGAACAATATTGTGCAACTAGATTAACATATCCGCTTGCTTCTAATGATGTAGAAGTCTAGCCCATAATCATATATGCCACTGACGATATAAAATAAATGATAATATTATATTCAGAGCCAATGCCCAGTATTGAAAATTTAAATAGCCAGTAGCATCCAAGAATAGAATTAGGATCCGACATGGACAGCGTTATAAACATTGTAAATTCTTAAAATTGACAAAATTATACAGTCTATACTCTATAATGTATATTATCAATCTAATATAATGAAATTGTTTTATAATAAACTATTGTCTTCGATCTCTTATATTATTTCTCTATTTCGTAATGCAAAATATAATATTTTATAACTTTAAATATTCTTTAAATTTCAAAAGCCAATAATCGACAATCGTTGTGGCTGTGGCCTTAATAAATAAAAACAAAATAAACTAAATTTGAAATTATAGTAATATACGATTAGGAAGACACATTTGTTCTACCAACGGACACTTCATGACAAGGCACAATATTCTCTGTTGATATGATCATACCCTAACATTGGAGGTGACATTTGTGGCCTTGTGGGATAAAAGGGTGTGGTTTGCATAGACAGTCTCTATATTTTGGAGGTTTGTTATTAAAATGTATTGGTTATTTTTTAACACTGTTCGCATTTTTATTACTATCCGTAGTTGAAAATAAAATAACTACGGTTCAAACTAACGTATTTGCGTATTACTTATAGGAAAATAAATTAGGTACTAGATTGAAATATATGTATCGTCAGATATAATAAAATTTCTTTAGAAAAATAAACTGACCAGTAATCGACTCCGCTTAGATTGGTTTTTCATATTCACAATGATTTATCATGGAAATCAAATTTAACACATTCCGATTACAATATTATCTAATCGACAAAGAAGTGCACTCGACACGTCCTATACACAGCGGAGCGACTTCCTCGATTTGCATTTCTGAGAGCATCTACCTATTTTGCAAGCGACTTTAATATTATGGTTGGATATTGGTACGTTTGTTTGCATTCCATAAACAATTATTTTGAAATGAAGCTTCTTCCCAAAATTCAATTGGTGTATGAACCATTTTTTTCACCGAATGATAAAGTATATTCTGCACAACACAATATTTACAACTCATACTTATAATATATTAATTATATAAAACGTACGATTGTACCGTCTATTATGTATCCCGGGCGGTCTTCGGGCTCACGTCATCCTCGGTGAACAACCTACTTGCAACGACGATATACCTATATTGTATATTATTATTATTTATTATTATTATTATTAGTATTCGTAGACACGCCATAATTCGCAGTTTAACGACTTTTGGTGATCCAATCTCAGCCCCCGGGCGCCGGACTATTGCATAATGAATAACGATGCGTTCTCCATAAATGTGTAAAGATATATAAGGTCTTACATCGGATGATGAATGTTAGTTATCTCCATCTAATGTCAACAAAAACATGCGGTTAATCGTTGTATGATATTTTATTATTAACAGTGAAAATTAAAAATTTCTAAAAGTACCTATAAATTATAATTAATCTTGTTAAAATTGTCTTTTTGTCTTTTCTTGTACTGATATTGTAATTGTATTATAGATATAGAGTTAAGATGTTACTAGGTAAATGTTTCTTCTCCTCAACAGCATTCATGCCATTTCATTCATGTAAATAACATATTTAATTCTTATAATAGTTTTTTCTAAACAAAATATTGTACATTTTTCTTCTTAATAAAATTTTAAAAAAAGATTTAGAGTAAAGTGGCATTATGAATTACATGGAGTACCTATACCCTTCCACTTCACTTTGCTCATCTTCCTCCTTTTTTTAATTAAAATAAATAAATAAATATGAATTATTGCCACCAGTAAAATTAAAAACAATAAATCAATTGGTGTGGGGTTACAAAAACTGGATTACATGATGGAAGGGGGTAGAAGTCCAGTGACAAAATACTGCATTATTTTAGCTTGTTGGGTTGGATTTGGTTTATAAATTAGCATATATTATAATGTATTTATTTTTAATTGTTTAGCAAGTCGCGTGACTAAATTAATTTTAAGCGACAAGGTAAGTTATCCGAGAAAGTAATAGAAGAAAAATTAGATGGTAGTGTGTTGGGGGTGATTCATAGTGGTATAGTGGAATTTTTTATAATGAATGGAAGAAATTACGAGAAAGTAGAAGTTATAAGTATTAGTCTTTGTGAAATTTTGATCATTTAAACTTTAAATGCTACGTATTAATAAAAAAATGTACTAATTAAATTGTTTATATTGACGTTGCCGTATTCAAATTGAACTTAGGTAAAAATACAATTTGTAAATTTAAAATTTAATATTTGATACAGTGCAATTTCTCCACATAGATATATGCCAAATTTCTTTATATATTATGCTATTTTGCAAAAAGCTGTCTTGCATTTACATTCAAAAAATAAAATTATAAGGAACAAAATATCAGCTATTAATGTAAAAATAAATTGAATAGGAAATTACTTATTATTTCCACGGAGTGAAAAATCATTCACTGAAGGAACTTTGATATAGACGATCGTATATATAGGTACTACATAATTAAATGGTACTCATTTTTGTTTGTTTGTGGAGCCCTTATGTTGCTAAAAAAATCCTATGGAGTCCCAAAAATTATAAATGCTCATAAAATATGCATAACTCATTAAAAATGATGCATGAATGATTTGCTATTAATTTGTTTCCTTATAATATAATCATAAATGATAAAAGCAATATAACCTTCGACCAACTCGCATCTAATATCGATTTCAACACGAAACAAAATATGCAGGCTTATTATTAATAAAATAAACATAATAAAACCAAATATGTTTTTAATGTAACAAATATGTTCACAAAACTTTAGGGCTCCGTGGAGCACTGTTTGAGAACCGCTGACTTAATATATAGCTAGTGTTTGAATCAGAATAGGAGTAGTCAGAATAGAGACAATCTGTAACCCACGAATTTGACACTCAAGAGGACCTCGTGTTTCACTTTGTTGATTATAATTTACTTACTTACTAAATAGGTAAAAGTTTTTACAAAAAATGCTCTTATAAAAATAGGCGTATTTTTCTAGTTCACTTCGTTCACAATTTTACGAACACGTTACTTGTCTCCGTCACTAAACGATAAAGTAACCTACCTACTCTATAGTACATGTAAGTGGTGTCTGTATAATATTATTTCCAATAAATAAAAATGAATATTACCTAAGAAAAATTTTGAGACGAGTACTGAAATTTGCCTTTTATTTATATATTTATAAGTAGCCTAAAAAGCTTCTGAGTGTGTGTGAGATCGAATATTATAATATGTGTATAAAATTAATCAAGCATAGAAAATATCTATGTGTAGGCGACCCTTGCCCCGTAGTTAAACGTAAGGAAAAAAATCTAATTTTCGTAATTTTTATATTTGTTATAAGAAGTTTATGTTATGAAAATTCGTGATCGTTTGATAAATCGTGCTCCGATGTAGCATAATATTGATCACAGACCTGCGGCACTATATAATGTACCTACCTCCCGCGAACATGGTACCTTATTTCAGAACACGCGATTTTAGACGGCTAATTTTAATTATTGATAATTTATTCAAATGTGCCTATAATACAACTTACGAACATAATTAGCCACTATAATTGATTATTATCGTTTTGTATCAAAGACGTAAATTATGTATAATGAGTGATTATTTTTTACTCATTATCTCGATAATGATCCCTTTTATATTTTTTTAAGGGGATTCGATACTGTGATTTTCTGTATTTGTCTAACACACGTGCGTCATAAGATTATATACGTGTTCTTTACTAAACGTACCTATTGATCTAATGAAGCGATAAGAGTTCTGAAAACAGATTTGAATTTGTCGTTAAGACTATGTCTTGAGATCGACTTTCCCACATTTTTGATATTACACCCAAATTCCTATAAAAGTTATAATAAAAAAAAAAAAATTAAGAACTGTCATGACTTAATTTTTGGAGCAGTTAAATCGAAAAATCAAAAATGAGTTAAAATCGATTTCAAGTAGACTTGACGACAAATTCCAATCTGTTTTCAGAATTCTTATCGCTTCACTATAATATCAATCGGTATGTTTGGCAAAGAATACGTCTAAAACCCTATGTCACACGTGTGTTAGATTAAGACAGAAAATCACGGTATTAAATCCCCTAAAGTCATTGCAAAAAAAAAAAAAATGATTTTTTTAAGTTTTTACTTTATTGAATGGTGGTAAATATTTTTAATTTTATGTTCTGAAGTTGTGGATTAACATTTTGTGGGCTACCTACCCTTATGGTACTACTTTGCACTCATCCACTCAACTATTAGTATATCTGGTCAGTCACCACGTCAGCGTGTCTGTCCGATGTACCGTACACTCATGTTTTTACAATTAAGTGAATTATAGTTTGATTTAAAATATAATTTAAAAATATACATAATTTATTATACGTTGACGATTTATGTAGTTAAACACGCTGAAACTAATAAATGCAAAATAATACATATTTTCAACAATGCTAATTAAACTGCCATATTATAATACTATATTCACAATAATTACAATACACGAACACAGAACTCCCTTATGTAGAAACAAAAATATAATTTTACTATAGCAACTTTAGACATGAATAGGTACATTATTTTACTAATATTCCGTTACTGATTAATATTTAAAACTTGTGTATAATATTATATATTATTATATCTAATAACGCAAACAATCCATAATTAAGAACCTAGTTAAAAAAACTCACTAAAAAATATTAATTATAAGTTATAATATTATCATTTAAAAATATATTTGACCTTCGAGTATACATCAAAAGTTATTATGCAAAAGATTATCGAATTTAAGTATGCACTTACTTCGAAAATGTACGTATGTTCCTATAATAACAGTATTTACACTTTGCCTCCTCGTAAAAGTTAAGAATAATTTCCTTAATAATTCACACAAATAGTATATTCTATAAAGATTTAGAATATTTTAAATACTTTCCCACGTTTAAACATAATTTACATGTAGAATATTTCACGTGTTATAAGTTATAACTGTAGGAAATAGGAACACTAATTTGGCATAGTATTATGTAAAAAATTGTTTCTAATATTATGAAGTATAATAATATTGTATTGTATTTTGTTTTATAAAATATGCCTAAGAATTTAAACCTTACTTCGCAAATTACGGTAGTTTTTTAATTTAATTAGACAGAATCGTCCTTTTCGACCGCATACCATCTTGATTTCAAGTTCCTCACTTCCTGCTTCTATTTCAGTGGTTCCTAATAATTATTATTATCTTAAAGGTTAGTACTCAATAATTAGTTAAATAAACGTAATGCTATCCCTGACCTAAATCTGTCTGTTGCAAGGTTTTGAACCAAATATTATTTTGAATTTGTAGGTAATACATTAAAATAATAATAAATAATTATTCCTGCAAGTTCAAAAATACGTTTAAATAACTAAAATACAAACATTTATCGAAACAGACCAATCATCACCTATATATAACTGAAAATCAAGCAAGTATTTGTCTAATAAGTTTTAGACATTTAAAAAAAAAATGGAAATTGTTGAGTTAAAAATTACATATAAAGTTCTTATTAAACCAAAATGTAATCTTACGAGTGTATTTTTAAAACATTTTTACCATATTTTGTGCTAAGGGCAACGCTTGAGGTATTTATATTTCTTATGTGGTATGTCATTATTCCTAAAAACACATAAAGAAATGGCAGATCAGACAACAATTAGTTGAATCATGTTTATATAGTAATAATAAAAAAATAAAAAACAAGTTATAAAATAATTATATACTTAATCTGAAGGGTTATAGTTGCAACCTATATGCACTAATTGTCTAAACAGCTGACATATACCTACTATTTTTTAATAAATTGTATTTTATAATGATTTATGATTATCACACTGAGACTTTGGGAATATTAATTTCGACCAATCAAAGACCTTGGCCTTGCTCAACATATACACGCGTAATTTGCCTTTGGCGATTAAGAAAGAAAAAACTCGACACACGGATATCCTCTAAGGTTCTATCAAAAAAAAAAAAAAAAACTTGTGTATAATAGGTATTCTCTATTATCTATATAGGTATAAGCCTTCATTTATAAAATTTAAAGTATATACACACAGAAGTCAATAGGCCTAGTTCGTAAAATTTCAAGAAAAATTATTACCTTGATTTTTTTTATATATATTGCAGTCCTCACAGTTGTATGTATATAAATTTAATACATATAAAATATATAATATATAATTTACACGATATTGTATACATAATAATATTTCGTAAACTATGTTAACTATTTCTTCACAGCAATATAGTAGCTACCTACTAACATATAGTAGGTAGGTATATAGTGTATACCTAATGGATTTGGTTCAAACACTTATCGTTATGTATATATTATTATTATAATATCTTAAGTTTGTTTTAATTTATATTAATCGCCTACTTACACAAGACGAGGTGCTGTATAGCATATTATATATTATTATAGAGCCTGCTTATACGTTTTTAGTTTTATTATAAAAAATTTATGGAATTTGCATTTTATTTTTTCGTAACACAGATATCGCCATATCGGTATATAATTGAACACCAAAATCCCTTTAAAATATACAACGATTTATTGCTATTTATAAAAGTAAATAAAATTAATGTTTTTTTCCTGGTTACGAAATGTATTCGAACTATATATTATAGTGGTTGAGTATTATAATCATTAATACAAAACAAGATTTAAAAAGTTATATATAGGAACTTGCTGCATTATAAATGCATTTTATTTATTTCATATAAAATATCAGTTTTATTATGTCTACCTATTATAATACATTACATACATACACGTATACACATAATATATTATATAGGTATTCGAATTGTATACTAGGCATATAGTATATACCTAATTTTTTTTGTATTTAATAGCAATAATGACTGCATATATAAATATTATCTATAATATATTATAAAGTAATAATGATTCATGTGAAAGATAAATACTATACACTCCTTAAAAATGCGATCATACAGGTATAATAATAACAATTATGTGAAATATTATCGATGCGGCCTAGTAAACGTACTATAGTGACTTTCTTATATTTATTTTCACGGAGTTGTGACTCGTATATACAGCGAAATAGAGCGATCTGTATTGTGTACGATATAGTCGCGTGGGTGCATAATTCATAATTTATATGTATGTACAGCCTGCACGACAACCTTGCGACCACTCCGTAACACGTTGCAGACACATTTGCCACACTTGCCTTACCCATGTGCACAGCTTACCGCGTGAACGGTACCTTTACCTAGGTATAGGTATGAGCGTTTCATCGGTTTTTGCAATGTCCATCGTCGCCTCGATCCGTCGTCGAAGTCTCTCGGACATTCGGACCGCAGCTGCAGCCTGCAGACGATTTCCCAAACGAACAGGAGTTTTAAGCTGAGTGTATAATATTAATACATAGTTTCACAAGTATAGGTACACGGCAAAATGTTTTTCTTTCGTCCATCACATCCTGTTCGACCAGCTTGATAATATCCACACACACACACACATCATATTATACTGCCGTATCGTATATTTATTATATATATATCATATTGTATGTATGTATGTACGTATGTATGTACCTATGTATGTATGTATACACCTAGGTTTAGTATATATATTTAATACATAGCGATTGTGAATATCGGTTGACGCCCCAACCCGACCTTGGTTTTAATTCGAACATAAATTATGGGAGATTTCATAAACCTATAAGAACTATATCGGGCCAGTGTACAGACCTTGAATCCGGTCAGTGTATTTATGATATTATTTTTGGACGTCTAAAACGGATGGCGGAATGAGATTAAAATGATTTTGAGCTTATGAAATTAAAAACGGTCATTTCGGACGTGTTTAATATTACGTTCGTACCCATATTGATATATAATGATATGTATGTATTATGTTATACATGAACTTGTTCCGAAGCATATTATATTAATATCTACCACCATTGTCCGGTCAATATTGCAGCTTCACCGGATAATTTAAAATGATTTATTCTTATTGGATCGCGAGGCAATTAACTATATTGACGTAACTATTGTATAATATATAGGTATATAGACTTGCAGCGGGTGTGTCCTTGCAACGGCGAGTGCGGTAGTGACACAGTTTACTTTCTATCCGGAATTATTCATCTGGACCTAATCGAGTCATAATGTTTTATTTTATTTTAATATTGTCGGCCAAAAATAAATACAGTACTTATGTAATATAGCAGGTATATGCGGACATTCGACCGATGTACTGCGAATTGTGATGTAATATACAGGAATCGCCGAGTCGGGAAAATGTTTTCCACGCACACGATTTGCAGTGTCGGAAATCATCTTCTACAAGTTTAAGTATATTATATTTCGTACGTATACTGACTATCTTTGAAATCCTTGAGGAACATGCCCAAATTATTGAACCGTAAATTCATAAGTAATGGGTCCTTGGCTATTATACTTTATACTGGCCCGAAAAGATGATTTCAATTTGTCACGTACGCACTTTCAAACAAAATAAGAACATAATAATACAAAAATTAAATAACAAGAACCCACGTTTGCATGCTCTTCTGCAGCTGGTGTACTCGTGTGTGCCATGATTACAGAACTGATATCAAGATTATTATTAGATAATATTATAAATTATAATATAAAGTCATTAATGCATTGTCCGATCGTCGTATAAGATATATAATTAATAATTATTATACCTATATAAAAATCTGAAGCCTGAAGGGTTCGTAAACCAAACGAATTGAATGTTCTTCGCGGAAAATATTACATTATATGGACAACATTTCGAGAAATAGACACAAGACATCTAAATATCATACATAACGAGCCCTTATTCCGCAATTTGGATATCCATTCTGAAAACACTATAAGTTAAAGTCTAGAAAACAAAAACTAATTTCGTTTTTCAAAATTTAATTTATTTGACTATCCCTTGTTATTAACTCGAAAAATGTATTATTATTACTAAAAAACTTTTTTTTTCTTACTATTATAAATATTATAACTTAATCAAACAATTCTTGAGTCCTGCGGTGACTATTGAATATTTCTAAAAAATTTTGTTTTGATGTCTAGCGGGGGCTCAAGGACTCAAAACTTCTATTTGTGTCTTTGGTTATTTTGAATTTTACATACGACATAAAATATAATATTTACCTTTTAGCTTTTGTCCTAAAAAAGTTGCATTTATATTATTATGATTCTAGAGACTTTGAGCGTTTTTCATTTATCTGTATTCAAAAATTGTTTGATGTGGCTTGTCTGTAGTATGGAAAATATTTCATTTAATATAATTTTTTTTAATTTTAATTACTTTAAATTTAAATATAAAAATGGAATATGCAATAGGTTGAACAATAGATTGAAACCACCGTAGTTCTAACTACCTATATAGTAAAACAGTTCGTAATATGCGTTTAAAAAGTGAATATTTTAGATAAAATTGATTAGTCACTTGCCTATACCTACTTCTCATTATTTTACGAACAGGAAACCACAAATACCGCACGTGGTTGTTGAATATTCGTAAGTTATACAATTAAATCTGTTTAAATTTGACTATAAATAGCTATTCTAATAATTTATCTTATAAATCATTAATTTTTGACCAACAAATTTCTAAATGTGTGTCGAAGTTCTTTTAGTGGGAAAATTCATGAGACATGTGTGACATGTAATTTACTTTTTTGTATGAGTGACACGTATTCCATATATAGGTTCAAACAAACAAAAATAAATTTTTTTAAACTTGAAAAAATGAATACCTTAAAAGTTATATTTCAGCAATTGACGATTGGTTGCTAAATAATCCTTATTACTCAAAACACAATCTATAATACTCGGTGAAAATGTCAAGTCAATAATAAGAATTATTATTTATTAAGTTATACAATCAAAATCAATTTTTATATACCATATAAAATGTTCACAATTGTTAGTGATACATGCCTTCATATTATGCTAAAGGTACAAGAACCGTTACGAAACTAAAAATGTTTCCATCAAGTACCGACCAATATATAGTCTAAGTTTTCTTCCTGAAAATGTTGATACATGGCATGTCTTAGTGTTACGTTCCCGCTAAAGAAAGAATATTCGAACAATTGTTGAACATAATACGCATGCAATATTGTACAATTAACGTTGGTTATCCCATGATTCATTCAAAGTAAAATAAAATTATCATTTACATTAGTATTAAATAATTCAACAACAAAGTAAGTACCTAATAAAATCAATTAAAACATGGGTCAAGTTATGTTTATATTATTTAATGGTTTAATTTAATTTAATTCCTATCTTCCATCAGATTCATTTACACGTTAATAATAAGTATAAGTGGTAAATAAATTTAATATGTTTGTATATGCGTCTTGGTGTTTTTTTTTAAGGAACAAAACATCGGTGATTGATTAATTAAACGATAAAACGAGGTTTATGTATAATAACGTAGTTGATTCATTTTAAATTTTAAATTTTAAATTTTAAATTTGATTATTGTTATTACTTAATATTTAACGACAAATTATTAAGAATTCTCAACGAAATGATAGTTTAAATTGTCTGAATGGTATTGATAGAAAAGGGAGGTAGTATAATATATTATGAAGACTAAATAAAATATGAACCAATCTTAGATAAGTAGCTATTCCATCATTAATCTAAAATTCAAAAAACAAAAGAATACATTTTTATAAACCTATTAAAAAGTTAAAATATATTAAAAAATTAATATCTTAAAATTATTTCTTTGAGATACAAATGGTATAGACAATCATATTTATAAATTATTGTTTCTATATCACAAATGTTGTATACAAAAATGGTAAAAAAATTAACTTTGATGATGGATACCGTTGGCCTAAAAATATGTAATCAATATGTTTTCAAATTTACAAGGATTTATGAAACGAGCTATAAAAAAATTAAAATTTATGTGAATTTGAATGCTTTTAAAGAATAAATAATGTAATAGTACGTATATAGGTATATTACTATAGTTAAGTTTATTGTGTATAGCCTATTATTATTATTTTTTTTATATTGATGTGCATATTATAATATTCATTGTATGTATCAAAAATGTAACAATTAAATAGTTGTTAGATCATTTGATTATGATGCATCTTATACATTTCCATAAATGTTTAATTCAAAATATGGATATATCCATTTAGATGTTTTGAAAAATACTTAAATTACTGTATAATTAACTACTAAAAATAAAATTTGACTTTTAAAATTATTTGGGTGATAAAAAAAGTGTCTTAACTATTCTGGTTTTGTTAAAATATTTAATCAAACAGGTTAGTGGTTACTATAATTATTTATTTTTATTACATCCAATTGAATATGTTTAAAAATCAAACGAAATGTTTACACACGCACAAAAAACAAAATACAGTTTTAAGATAATTATTGAAGTTTAAATCTACGTATGTATAGGTTCTTTCTGTTATCGATGTGTTTAATTTCTAATCATTATATTTTAAAATAGTGTAATTCAAACATTATGAGTTTACGAATTTAATATTTTATTGATGATGAATTGTATTTATAATAAATACATTAGTCACTAGCGGTAATAAGTGTTGATTTTGTTATTGATTATTAAACAGTAAAATTGCTGTAAGTTTGGTATATAGATGTATTATTTTAACCGATTTGATATTTAAAGGATTTCTTTATAATACATATAGTGACTACTGCAGATTATACTAACGATTATCCTTGAAAACTAACAATAACATGCCAAACAAACTTAAGTTATATAAGGGCATTGGTGCATTAACGAGATAATTTTATACTTCCTTCGAGAACCACACGAATTCAGCATGTAGCTGTGTGTTATAAAAATATAATAGGAAAACTGATGCAACAATAAATTAAAGCCGATCATCTTTTTTTTTGAAATTAAAAAAGTTTAATCTCGTTTTTTTAATGATCTGTCCTTAATACATTTTAATGGACATGATGCCTGGATATACACAGAATAATTTTCGCGCCCCCATCCCCGCCAATGGATTTCCCGCAGACCCATAACTATAATTATACATAATACGTATTACGGTCGCTACAGAAAATTATAACATATCAAATAGTACCTAGGTACAATAATTATTATGATAATAGTGATAGTAATAATATTAATATTTAATAATTTATAATATATCACGATTACCTAGTGTATACGTTTTAATCCTAGCAAATCCTATTGTAAATGTGAATCTTGAATACAGAAGAATACTACGAATGCAGTTGAATATTATAACTACCGATGGTGGGAATGAGGTTTTAGATCAAAATAATTAGAGCTTTATCAGAGAGATGTTGTTAAGTATTACTTTTTATCCTATACTTAAACCTGCAACTTATAACATATTTATCTCGTACCTACGTATCATCTTTCTGAATTCACTGCTATAGAAACATGTTTTATTACACGCCTAATGTCTAAGTACTATATATCTAATACATACTTACTATTATAGCTATGTTAATCATCGCCTATAGCTATCGCATTCATTGGAATTTTTTTGCGTTTTACCAAACTTATTATCAAACAATTTTTTTTTGTTTCAAACATTCATCGGGCGTACACCATAAAAACATTAAAATACATATTTTTTATTTATTTTAAACTCACAGTGCACACCCTGAAATCTACCAATATATGGTTATTGATTTTTGATTAAATACTATAAGTCGTTTCATGTACTCCTGTCTTGTTTTAAAACGTTTTATACTTATAAATTGTTATGTATTTCGGTACAGTAGGTCCAAATCGTTTCAGAATACTGTCAGCAGTAATCGAAAAACCACACGTAATGTTATCAATTGTGCTAGGGATAAGGTGGGACAAGCGGAATATTATTTAACGAGTCACTGAAAACATTAGTACCTACCTATCCATAAACATGGTGATTTTTTAAGCAATCTTTCGCCTATTTTACCCTTAAATGGCGCATTTATTAAAATTCTGATTTTTAACATTATTAAGTTTACCTGGGGTCTATTGAGACCACATAAACAAATTCCTAATATTTTTTTGTAATATTTAAGGAGTGAACTGTGTTGATACAAGCTGAGATGATTTTCTTGAAAATGTTAATTTACCTAAATCAAAATTGTAATAAGCAGTTCCTGAGTTATTAAAATGTTTATATATTAAGGTTAATAATCCTTAAAAATGATTTTAGAAAAAAATTAATTATACGTAAGATTAAATGTAGTATTATTATACTAGAACCGTTCTTACAAATTATTCATGTTGATAGATCAATAGTAATTATTAACATTTTCAAATCATATAAGCCCCCACCGTATCTACTAATCCCATTACTATAGACATATTATCCTTAGTACACAAAGTTTTATAACTCAAAAACTCAAATTTTGATTTAGATACATTTAAATTCTCAAAAAAAACATCTGTTGAATAATTATAATTGAAAAAGATGGTTCCTATTTGAAAAATAGAAGTTTAAGTTGATGTTCAAACTGTTAAAATAATAAAATTACAAAATTTGAATGTACTAATTAATCATTGAATAAAATAATGGCAGGCGTAACCTAGAAATAGATTAAATTATAAGATTCAATAGGTACTTATTATTTAAGACAGTTACCAGATAATATACTATAATTTGATTCGTGGTGCTATAGAATTCGAGATGCTCTTAGTATATTGTGTCATGTATTTTCCCACTGATCCACTGCTGTTCTATTTGAAAAAAAAACCCATAGATGTATATAGTATAGCGTTTATTATTCAAGATTTTTTCATAATGAAGCACGCGTGTTTGATGTTATGAACTAAATTTGTTCGAAAATCAGTGTCACGGACGAATTACAATATGACTGTATTATTATTATTTTTATTATTATTATATATATATATATATATATAAGACCTGGTTCTAAAGAACCTACCTCTATACTTAGTGATGTGAACTGTTTGAATTGAGATCATTCACATAAAGATGATTAGGTATAGGTACATACGTCATACGTACCTGTTTTTAAATCTTTTTTATGATATGTAAAAACATTAATGATGACTTTAAAAAATGTAAAGATTCGCTATCAGTAGGTAATCAGTGTACCAGGCTTGTATGTACCTTTCGTTGTAGAAAATAACGACCAGCGTGCAATAAATGATAGGTATATTATATTATACATAGGCACATAGTATAAACAATACCCAACACATAATAATAATTATAATGATCTTGCAGTGACGCGACGGCTCAGTAATATCTGTAAATGTTAAGACATCAACAATATTGTTCTTATTATTTCAATATTTATGTATTCAATATTACTATTAATTATCACGGGTGATTCTTTTATCGAAGGGCATTCGTTATTTCATAACTCAAAACATTCTCAAACACATTTTTTTTGTATAATTTTAGGTCGTTGCAAAACAAGGTTTTTTTCAAAAATTTACATTTTTTACCATTTTTATTTTTATTTATTTTTTAATTTCAACTCGCAGTTTTAATTCCATATTCAAAAGCAGAGTTTAGTTGTTGACGAGTATTTTATGAATTATAACTTATAAGTATTTGAAGTGTTGATGCACGGAATGATGATGTGTCATAGGGATATCACCCAAAATGTCGATTCACTACTCCGCTCATTTAAACTTTAAATACTTATAGCAATATGTCCAATATACCTTATCAAATGGACGGTAAACTCCCTTGTTGTCTTCTTATTACTGTCTTACACTCTTACAAATGCGTAAAATGGTAAATTTATGTAATAATATAATATGTGAGTAAGATAAATTCATTAGGATGTATTTTTTTTTCTATGAATTAATCAGATTTCCACTACTCCATAAAAGTAGGTATATTATGTTACTTATGGCATACGGCATACCACTGATTGGTAATTTATTCGGTTTGTAGTATACCCGTTAATCCTTAACCAATAATCGCACTCGATTACTTGAATACTGGTGATTAATACTATATTTATTTGTTTCAAATTACCATTCGTTATTTTCGACTATCTTAAAACACTGCATACAATTATACGTTTATATTTTTTCTTAATTTTTTTAGTATAATTTACAGATTGTATAATTTAGAAGCTAAAAAAAAAAATTGAAAACATTTTAATAGTACCTACTAAAACATATTAGGTATAATTATTTGCATAATAATAGATAATAATCAGTTCACTGTAATCAGCTATATCACTTAATATACAACTCAATTGCAACTTCAGTTTTAATTTTATATATTGTTTAGAAACCTATATTTTTTAATATGAGCGTGTTGTAAAAACTTAACTTAAACAAAACTTGTTCATTTTTTAACACACCCATATCAAGTTTACAACTATAATTTTCATTTTTACATTTGAATAAAACAAATTTGAAAATTTTACTTTATTTGTAGCCCATTGAGTTCCTATACAATTACCTATATATAGTGTAATAGTGTATTCTCATTTCTTTGTCCTGCTCGTCTCTGCGTGTAGTCATCAAATTATATTATTATTCTCTCGCCGCGTATTAAAATATTTTTAATTTTATTTCCGTTATAGTCAATCCAAACCATTAGTTCCCAGGTGTCGAAACGGCTATTATAATATTATGTCACCACGGCCTGCATGGTAATAGCGGTATACCAGCGTTATATGTATAGACGATGACAATTAATGTATGGTATACGTCGCGGATTCACACAATTTCGTAAAAGAAAAAACTCTAATCCAGTCCGGATAAAAACAAAACAAATTATCCGACTGAAATTGCCCAACTCTCAGCCGCGTCGGTCCTACAAGACAGCAGTATATTATTATGTATACTAATGGATACTATGTACGCTTCTCATTCATATCGCATATCTGTCCGCACTTATATGCATAGGTTACTTACGTCAAACAACCGTACAAAAACTAGCGTCATAATGTTCACCGATCAAATATTAGTATCGTCGTGTACCTATACATCCAGCACGTAATATAAAGAGGTTGATACCCTCGACTTGCGCAAGATTAGCCCATCGCCAATAATTATCCATTTATGGCAGGTGAATTTTATACAGAAATCGGAATATAACATATTATTATGCGAGACCACAGTCTACAAATGCCATGATAATTGCAAATTTATTTCAATTATCGAGACAATATTGCATTCGAAATCGAGATCGACAGTATTTTCACGGTCAAATGGGCCAATTATATTTTCAATTGCTGGTAACAACAACAACAACAAAAAAAAAACAAAACAGTTTATAGGTATATGCGGTTACTCTTCAACAATAATAATAATCATAATATCGTTGTACCCCTGAAAGAAGCTCACGAGTTTATATATATAGGTAATATTACCTATATCAATTCGGTCTGTAAATCTATGATTGTTGGTATATAATATGTTTGCAGAAAAGACCTTGGTGGCAAAGAAAATCACGCTTTTTTACCTACATCATTCTACAATTGTAATTTTTTTTTTCTTTACTTCTAATAACAATATCAGTTGATAATCTTTCAGCCTCATTCTCGCATTTCAAAGTCGTTCGTTAGTTTGTTTTATAATGATATATATTATGGATACAATAAAAACCATGTGTAATTAGCAATAGCTTAGAGCTAGCTAATGGTCTTCGTAGAGCATTGGGGTTATGTAAATACATATTATATGTATACGTGCTGAATAAATACACGCCTTCCAGCGACCTTGAATTATTTTTTTAGACTAGATTTTCAAACTTTTTTATGATTTTTTTCAAATACTTGTAACGTAATATAATATATATTTTATTACGTAATTATTATACATTACTATATAAAATGAGAGTGTGTATTATATTATAGCCAGTCATAATATTCCGCACAGATAAAAAGCACATGGTCCTAAGCTTATCATGTAAACAATCATAATATAAACACAGAATAAGGATCTATATGAAAAATATCAATATTGAACTTGATTTATAATATAAACCCACGATGTATGAACGCGTGATTATGGTATATTATAAGCGAATTATGCGATATTATAATATTATAATTAAGTACTGATTTAGTATGCACTAAAAAAGCTTAAAATAACATATGCGTTTATGGCCCAAAAATCCTTGAAATATGCACCTTATATATAAGCTCTTAAAATATGTATAAAACGTATACTACTTGTATCGGGTTATCCAAAATATTGCAAACGGTATCTTTGAAAAAATATTGAAAATTCGATTTTCAAGAAAGCCATATTTAAAATTTGTAGGGATCAATTTAATTTAAATTTAAAAAAAAATACATTTATTTTATGTAGGTTAAATCAGTCTTTTTTATATCGCATTATTTAGACAAACTTGACTACAACTTACTTAAAAGACACGGAGACAATATAACAATAAAACATTAAACCATAAGAGAATAATAACGTTACAAGTGTCACGTGTGGCCTATCAAGTTATGTCCTATTCCCTATTTTTTTATTAGACCATACATCAAAATCGTTTATGTATTGTTAAACAAAAATGTTGTCGTAAAAAAGTATAAAAGCTAACATCTTTCTAAAAAAATTGGCATACATTTATACAACATAAATTTGTATACAAATTTTTATCATAGGTATGTATTGGAAAATTTCATTTTGTTTAAACATAAAATAATCTTGATATAAAAAATATTACTTTTCTGCGAAGTTGGCTTCAATATACAAAATTCTTTAAATCCGGCATAATTCAAATATGCATTATGAACTAATTTTAACGATACATTTTCCGCGAAATAAATCAACATTCTTGCTTCCATCGAACAGCATAGGTATTATTCTCAAAATGAAAATATACATACAAATTCATAACAATAATATTATAATGTTTTATTGTGTTATAAATATTATAATATTATTTTATTAAACAAAATTTGAAAACATTCAATCATAAATCATAAATCATTCAGCTTTCGTTAAAGAAAATTAATTTATATTTATAAAACTAATGTCCTCATGCATAAGTACAATTAAAAGTATAGTTATTAATTTACATGTGTTTGTTAAATAAAATACAGATAAAAGCAACTCATGTGAAAATCTATCCAACACAATATTCAAATAATATATTTTGTTTAATATTTAATGCGTGAGAAAATAATAGTTTACAATGTATAATATATATCATACAGTGTTACAAATAGTACCATATTTGCGTGTAAATAAGTAGATGAACGTATGTATTAAAATAGAAAATAATAATTTTGAAAATCCCATTGACTCACTCGATCATTTGTTATTATTGAGCAAATATAAATTTAAAACTTCTTATTTATTATAATATATAATAAACAATAATATTATATGAGGTATTACTCAAACATAAATATTAATATATAAATTGTTTAAACAAAATTGTACCAGGTGGTCACAATGTGTATAGTAAACATAAATCAATCCTTAAATTTATTCCATGAGCGGACGTTGCAGTCTATTTGATGCCATTTAATCTTGATATGAAATACATTTTAGGTTTTAAATTCACAATGAAAATAGTTTTTTTATATTTCATACTTACATCCAGTGATCGAATTGAGAAAAGTACTAGAAGGGTAAAAAATGTAAGTACCCGAATATTAAATCCCGATTAATAAATCAGGATTTAATCAAAAGTGGTACGCATAAATATTTTCTCAAAAAAAGAGACGCTCTGCCCCTTACATCCCCTCCATCAAATTCAAACACTGCTTACACCTAAATATATTTGTACCTAAATTTAACTTGATGTAATTAAACTGTGATTTTATAAGATGTCGACTGTCAATATGTGTATAAGCAGAATGTCATTTTTTGAATTTATAATATTGTAAACGATTCTCTTTATCAATTCCTTTTGAATCCAAGACAATTATTGTACACCTAATAATTTTTAATACAATTGAGCATTTGTAATAAAAATCGATGTTATGTGCGAAATGGGTAAATGACATTGCGTAAAAATGCTTAGAGAATAGCTTAAACCTATATTTTTTTTTAATTCGCATGCTTTATATTATCAGTATTATATTATGAATACGCATTATACAATGCCAATATGCCGTTAACATTAAAATCGTCGAGATTTACTTATTATAGGAGAGATTCCTTTCTTGGAAATAGATAACAGATTAATAAAAAATGATTTAATTTAATTATACCCTCAGAAACATAAGTCATTGAGTGTTTTGTTTAGGTTTCTTAATGGTGTGGGGGGGAGGGGGTACTATTGGTTGGTTTGGAACACGTTTATGTGTGGCAAAGATTTGTCACTAAGAACCCGGGTGGACACCCATCCGGGAACTAGTAGCACCGGTCGGTGCTGGCAGTCAGAGCACATTTGTGACATACCACATTTGCGAGATACCTCGCCACGCCACTCCACAAAATTAATTAATAATTATAAAATATTGATGGCATACATAAGCATGTCTACTTAATATAATATGAAATTTTTCATATAATTTTCATCTTTATTTCTGTATTTTAAATTGCTTGTGTAATCAATAAAAAAAAACTGTTTCAAAGATATTCAAGGGAACCTATAGATATGTTGAAAATAATAATTAATACTAGTGGTAAACTGATTTAGAGTGATTTATATCAAATTTTTACTACCAGTATAAAACACAATTATTACGAACTATTGAAATACGATTCTATCTTAAGTAGATCAATCTCAAACATATTGTAATATGTCCTAACTTCTTAATTATTTCCTTGAAGATTTGTATACTAGGTATGTAATTTTAAAAATAACAAACTTCACACCTACATTTAAGTAAAACGGCCGAAGAAACAAACTATTCAATTTAGAGAATATATAATATTACCTATAAACACACACATTTCAACAACAATTTTACTATACAGATAGGAACATAATTATTAATTACACATACTATGTTTTAATGATTTAAATTTAAATTTACTTCTCGTTTTCTTGGATTACTGAAAGTCAGCTAGTGTACTATTATTGTAGTTATTTTTTGTAATTTAAAACCATTGATTTATTGTCGTATATATAAAAAATATGGATCTGATAGGATTGTGTTAAAACTGTTAACTCTACAATTACACTTGTATAGTACTCTAAAATTGTCTGTTGTTCTACCTATATATAATTTGAAAATCAATTCTTTTTGCTACTTCGAGGAAGTTATTTTCTCTGTAGTTTTCCAAGGCGTAATTGCATAATTTTGAAAAAATGTAAAAACATAGCACAAAAAAAAGAATATATTCACCAAATAAATTAAAAATAATAATTTATCACTATGATATTTAATAAAATATGTAAGAATACTTTTGACAACATGTTCATCGAACACTAGATCATGGTCACATAATATATGATATCGAATAATATTGGCGGAAAGATGATTTTCAAAGGATATTTTAAATTTTCCAAACGATTATTTTAATGATGCGGTTATGTTTACAGGACAGAATAAAAAATAAAAAAATAATGCTAATTTCTGTATCTAAAAAGTAAATTGAATGAAAAAATTTACAGGATTTTTTTTTAAGAAAATAATTTCAAAATTTATCGGATAATATTTTAATAATAAATATGTGCATGTAGGTACGGCAAGTTCTCAATAATTTTAACGTATACCTGAAGTCACGTAAACGTATTAATATATATATTTATATACAATTTGTACAAGTAGTTTAATGCAAAATATTGCATTAGTTCTGCTTACCACATACATCCTATACAAGCGATTAATATAATTATCTTAAATGTAGCAAGAGTTTAGTTTCATTTGAATAAATCTTGTTGATATTACGCCATACCGATGTGTCGTATTTCCTAGTATAGGTAGCCATATTAAACGAAAAACCATATTCCGCACAGTTTCTGCAAAAAAAAAAAACTAATATCGTCTACACGCTAGGTTGCAAATTATAATGATAAGTGCATGGCCGGCACATACGTAAGTGATATAAAATATATTATTACATTTGATTGATACATTTTATATTTGGTCAACGTCAATTATAATATCAATGCAAATGCATAAAGACTATAACTACTTGTTTGTAAAAAAATAATTGTTCAGGTACACATTATCTAAAATCATAGAAGACAATTTGATTCAAACGTCGAATATCAACGACAATTTTAAATAACTATTATTGACGAATTGCATTGGTAAATGTTAACATGCAATAAAAAGTTATTATCATAAACTATTGAACGAACCATCGATACCCAAGATGTCTTACGCTAAGTATCGCTAAGTCTTTATATAGGTTATATTATCATAAATATAAATAAAAATATATTAAATAAATATATATATTATTTCCATTATTTCTGTGTTAGAATTCATTACGAGATCGGAATTTTATGTTACAAGTGTGTTTTACTACTGGAGTAATAACACTACTTATGCGCGTAACATTACATCGACTGCACAGTTTATCATTGCTTAAATATTCGTCGACAGTCGATTAACAGACGTTTAAGTCTTATTGAAAATGTGTTATAGATATTCTACTTTTTTATACAGCAAAAATAAAACGTTCATACAAGGACATTTAAAATGTAGATTATATATACAAACTGCAGTGGGAATTATAAGAGTTACACACACACACACACACACACACACGCACACACCTAATGAAATCCTTGTTATTATTATTGTAAGTTACGATTCGAACGTATTTGAAAACCATATTACATACTCTTATTTAGAGTAGGTATTGTACGTATATGTACGATAGTGGAAATAATGTCATCCCACGCTTAAATATTTTATAAATATACCTATTTGATAGGTATAGGTACAATACGGACGATTTGTAAAATCGCAAAAAACCAAGGAACGTAAGTATATCGATCGACTGGTTTAAATGGACTGCAAAAAAATTATATCGACTGTGGATACAATATTATAGCTGCGACCGAGACTGTGTTATGGGCGCTCGTCACTCACTCAGCTCACCTTGGCACATAATTGTTTACAAGTAATAACTTGGTACGGCACATTTGAAAGCAATGATAAATTATCGCTTTCGTGCAGGGATCAAAATATTAGTAATGCTAGAAGCTACGTTCGTGGTGTAGATAACAAAAAAAAAATAAAAAACCATAAGTCGGGTTGTGTCTCGGTTTTTAGAACGTATTCAAATATGATATTATAAAGTCATGGTGACTAATTTAATACAAATATTATTGTACATGCGAGAGCATTGTTTAATAACCAAATAAAAATTAATCTTATATCAATAAATGGTGTTAAAATATTAACACATTAAAAAAAAAAACCAAAATAAATAATCAGTTCTATTTTTTTTAGAACCATTTTTAAACTTATTTTAGTTTCCAGGTTAGGTTAGAAAGTGTGAACACTAGAAGGGCACATTTCGTCAAGTTTCCAAAACTTTCTAAAAAAAAATACCGGAAAATTACATTAAAATACCTTCTAATTTAACTAAAATGTTCGTCAGATTTCCGACCACACCTCAGTATAGAGTGACGAGGATGTCGAGTAAAACTTTTAGAACACTATCATATATGTACCTAATAAAGTACCTACACAAAAAACACTTAAAAATAAATTAAAAAATAATTTGTTTGTAACACTAAAAGATTGTTTTATTCAAAAAAATACCGAAATACGTCTCGATATTAAAACCTAATAACGTGCTTTAATTTGTATTTTTATGAATCACGTTAATTTGTTGTTAGACTTGATTTTCCTTAGATTCTAAACGAAGTGGAAACCAAAATTAACTGTAGATTTATACGAGTTTCAGTTTTAGTTTTAGATGTTCTGTTCTCATTTTTTTTTTTACTAAAAAGAGTTCAATTTATAATTTTTAAATAAAAATCAATTAGAAATTTTATTTTTAATGGTCACTCTTTTGTTTCTCTCACTTATTAGCCTAAAAAAAAATAACGAAAAAATGGCGAAAAAAGAGTTGTGACATTTATGCAACTGCGTTATTCCAATTATTGTGACCAAAATCAATCCCGGTTATTTCGTTGATGAAATAAGAATCATAATAAAGATTAGCATTCTTCAAAAATAATCATCAAGCATAAGTAGACTTAGAATTATTTGTATTTATTGAAATACGCTTGAATGCTTTCATTCGCTTTTATTAATTATCTAGCAATTTGCTACCTACTCGTATTAATGTAACCAACAAATCAATATTTTTATAACGATTTAAATCACAACCTATTTAATTTTTCGAACACCAATTTTGAAAATTGGCAATTTGTTCTACAAAACCTGCAATTTCAATAGTTACACGGTTAACCACATATTATAATGTTATGCCAAACAAGATTATCATAAATCGTAAATGAATATTTTTTTTTTTCTTTAAAGACTCAAAGTTTTACTTACGGTTAATTTTTCAAATCAAAATTTGAAATATGCATATAGGTATGTCGATATTTTTTTTCAATTAAACTGTAGCTTTAAATGTTTCATACGACTTGACATTTTAACACAAGGTTACAAGTTTATATAATTATAAAACGAGTAATAATGTAATGTATAGTTATCAATGTTTTGGATTGCGTTCAAATATATATTAATAATAATTAACAACTACACCCCACTATAATATACATCCGGCGCTGATAGCTATAAGTACCTACGCCCTGTACTGCCCTAGCTGGCAACGAGTGCATGCGAATTGCGTACCAAGTCAGGTAAACGTAACTTTTTGCGTGAATAGAGCATCCGGAATGCAATTCGTGTTACTATTGCACCTATACAGTTCCTGTTGAGTGGTTCCTAAAGTGATATTGTCAAATAAAATGTATACTAGCCTTTCGCAGGCAATTTATGGTTCAAAATTAAACACACAATAATAAAGCTCGTCAATTATAGTTTGGAAACCACTAATGAAAATATGTTTAATTTGGGACCCGTCATTCGCGTTTTATCTTTATTTTAAGATGAGAGTGGGACGAAATTTGAGGGACTGCAGGCACGCAATTCGTGTACACCGCTGGCATCAACTCGTCTCTTTATCGTTTTTACCGATGTTTTTTTTGTATAAAAAAAAAAAAAATGTAAAAACGTCATAAGAAAATAATTACTCAAACGACCGTAAATGGCCGCGGTTATGAAATTGTGCATTGTATGTACCTATCTTATAGGTTCGGAAATACGTGATAAGCTGACTATTATCACGTCGTAGGGATTTACTCGATCCGCATTCCGTATGACTTATATACTTTATTACCTGTATAGTGTTGGCTAATATCGCATTGAAATATCAAATAGGTAAGATAGAAAAATACGAGATTAAAAAAAAAAAAAATAGATCATATTTACTATTATTATATAAATCGTAATAGCCTTGTAATAAATCGCGTTACATTATGCCATTAAAATTAATATCAAATTTACTTCATTATTAGCCATTTATAAATAATATATATAAAATAAAATTGATCTCTTCCTGTAAATTGAATCAGTGAATCATAGTGTTGAGGAGTTTGTTGTGAGAAGGTCCCGCGGCGGTCGATCCGTTTAATAAATAATCGACACACCAAACAGTTCCAATTTGTTTGTTTAAATAATTTTATGTATCGACAAAATTCACACAAACCCGGAATTATTTGGAAGTGCCTACCATTATTAAATGCAATTTCATGGTTACTGTGCGGTTTGCGACGAGGTAGTGTTGTCTGTGAGTCAGGCCGTCCGTTTAAACGAGTACCTACGACACCATCGACACGCTCAAACACACATTACATTTTATTATAATAATCCTAATAGCACCAATAATAATTTATTCATAATATTATTTTCATTTATAATACCATTTTATTGTGCATTTAGTATTTTATGCACATGAATAATTATTTATATGGATAATTCTTTCGAATATCGATCGGAAAACAGATCCGTTGCTTTAATTTATTATTTCTACACAGTCATCGCGGATGCAGTACTTACCTCCTATACCTGCCTGTATAATATTATTATATAGTTCCGGCTTGTTTTTGGCTCTATTGTTCGTTGATCGTGGTTATGTAAATACAGTATGCTGATATTTATTTGTATTCGACACCATCGCTTTAAAACATAAAAACCAATTAATATTTTTTTTAAATCCGGCTATATGCATATAGGTATATAGTATTTTTTATATTTATATCGACGTACATGCGTACAATTCGAACGGGTTTAAGAAGTGATGAAATATATTTTAATCCACTAGAGCGCCGAAAAACACAGGGTATTTTTATTCGAGGTGATCGAGTTATCTGCAGTGTAAAAAAGAAGTTCCCTTGTTCCGCGATCTTAATTTACGGATTGACGTGGTTTTTACAAACTATAGGCTACATAGTTGGCTTATATATAAATAAGCTAACAGCATTGATTTAAATATATAAAGACGGACTCCATCACAAAATTCGTGAGAATAAAGTTTTGAAAAAAAAAATTAACAGATAAGTACCATACATAATAACTAATAAGCTATAGATATAGGTATAAGCGTGTATATATTGAATATACAGAGTGATACATTTTTAAGTGACCGTGATTAATCATTATTTCAAAAAGTTTCGAATTTTTTGGAAACATTTTTTTTGCAAAGCAACATTTAAAAAAAAAAATTATTACCTTTATAATATCTCATCGTTATGATTTCTTGGGTTTTTACTTTTGTGAATGAGGATATATAATATTATTATATATTTTTTAACAAGTAGTTATGTCATTCCGTAATGGATGAGCGGAATAGCACCAACAATTCGCGACTTCTGGATCCTCGGCTAATAAAAAACACTTTAAATACGTATGAAATTCGAATTTGTCAGAGTATCTAAATGTTGAGTTTAAGTTTTTTTCCCGAAGTAATCCAAAAATTATTCCATTTTTGAGTATGAAATTAAAAAATTACTATATTGTCATTCAAAAAAGTAAAACACAAAAAATATTTTAAAATAAAAAATTGTGAAAATATTATTTTTATTCAATAAAGGATTTGGATTGGAATAGAATAACAATAATAACACCAACAACCTAGTATTTATAATCAATGATATTAAATTATTGTAAAATATCTTCTATTGAAACATTTTTAATTTACACCATTTTAGTTTCTAATAAGGGGTGCATTTTATGAGGCCAATTTTGACTGTGCACTCAGTTATTTTTTAAATTAATTCTATTGTAATAAAAAATTATTATGTATTGTGAAATTACCATCTATTTATAATTTTATATCATACAAACTATTTGAATAAATGCATATAGTATATTGTACATACTGTAATATGAATATATATTTACTATGTAAACTATACTAACTTAAAATTGTAAATTATTAAACGTTGTGTTGAATCATATTTAAATGCTTAAAACATATGACGAAATAGTGATAATACAAGTCCTTGGATTTTCCTTTTCCGACCAATAATATTATTATTATGTTGATGGATGAATTGTGGAGAGCGTGCGTATCATAAAGATAATTTGGGTAATTGTAGTGATAAGCTATGATGAACGGTAAAATACACAGGTACACGTTAACCTTGAATTATAGACGGATTATAGTATCATTATTACATATTTATTGGGCTAATGACTTTTTAAAAGTATTTCCGCAAGTATGTATCAATAGTGCGAAATAACGAAAATCCAAACAAATAATCGATTCTATGATTTAGAAATATAAAATTATTAAAGCCGCAATCCGTATGTACTTAACGTTAGGCTTACTGGGGCCAATTTCCCAACAACCCCTGAAAACCACAGCTTTGAGTACCAATACATAAATAAAAACAGTTTATATTTTTATTTACTCTGCGATTTAGTATTTAAATTAAATCGTTGGTACTTATATTTATATACTATAATAGATAAATAATGACTTATATATATTACACTTATCTTCTTTACATTATACCTATTGATATATTTGTTCTGATTACACTGGGAATATTTCTTTAGAAATATTATTCACGTATTATTTTAAGTTGTTAGCATTTGGCTTATATGGGCTTAGGCACCTCCTCTCAAATAATTTAACTCCCTGAACCCCCTTAAAATTAAAATAATGATACATATCGGCTATCATACAAAAACTATCAATTTGGATTCTGAGTGAGGGATCTACTGGCTTTAGACTGATAATTATTACTTTTTAATTTATATTAAGTGCATATAGGTACACTGTTTTTGGGTAGATATTTACTAGCCCAAAAAATGCATCTATAACTCTCTTTAGACTAAAGTCGCCACAGCTTTAGAGAGGTTATTTTTCAAAAATGTTTAAGAAAGTATTGAAAATTGGTCTTTTTCATTAAGAGCTGATGTCTTGAACAATTAAGCTTAACTATTAAATTGAACAAAAAACTGTAAATTTGCCGAATCATGAAATTTATTTTAATTACTTATTCGTAAATAAAAGTTAACTAAAAATAATAATGGTCTAAAAGTCTAGAGGCTTGACATTTTAACAGTTAGGTACCTATAAATAAATGTCATTGAAAATACAAACATTAAACGCATATAAAAATAATTGTTTCAGCTAATATTTATGAAACTTGTATCATAGATAGAGAACTATGTAATGAATTTTTTGACGAAAGAACATTTTTTTTTTATAGCTTTTAAATGGAATGTTTAAATTTTAAACATTTTTTTTAATATTTAGTTTGGTACTAAAAACTTAATATGGAAAAAATTGTGATTGAACTTTAGAGGCACGAACGGTTAAACATTATACATTTTAATATGAACTTCACTATGATTTAAAATGTACGGTGACTTAAAAAATATAACATTTTACGGTTTCGTAAAATATTTTTTTATTAAATTCTGTTCAGTTCAGTCGATTTCATTAACGTTACAAAAGTTACATAAAAACGTGCAATATTGTAACGGTAAAACAGATGGCCGCAGGGGCAAAGCCACCATAGATGTGTTTGCAACCAAATACTTGAGCCCCTTCTCCCCCCTTAAAAAAAAACATTTTACTGGATATCGGCATAATGTTGCCTGTCGGGGTCTTAATTTTTATCTTCTTAACACTTAATTTTTAAATTTCTTTACCGTTGTATTGTTATTATTACGTGCTTTTTTATCAACATTAAATATTTAAATGTTTACATTAACTAGTTGTTATTTTTTATACTAATTTGAGAATTGTACGAACCCATAGGTCATAACGGCATAATCCAACCCACTATCAATAAATTATTAAAATATCATCAATCTGTTTGGACATTTCCATAAAGGTTTTTAATCACTTCTCAATTTTTCATATAAATAAGATGTAATACAACACAGTCTTATGAAAATTAGTAACTGTACAAATGATAACATTTATTCAACATGATATCACATCATAAATTCATAAATATTGAAGTATTTGAGTTTTTCCGATGAAATATAGTTCGAAACCTTAGTGACCATGTCACCGGCCAAACTACTAGATTTCACACTTTCGTTTGAAATGACAAAACTTAATGTACCAGACCTTTTTCAGTAGATTCATACGTTTATGTATTAATGGAGCAGTTTACTCTTGCTAAAAAATGTATTATACTCGTGGTTTAGATCATGTACCTAATATTTGTATGAATGAATAAAGTAAAGTAGTGCCATTGAACATTAAACGACATACCTAGGTCTTACCTATTATTGAGTAACTACCCAAGTAACAATAAGAACCTACAGTTTAAACATAGTCAACATAGATGTAACGGGTCATTAAGGAAAGATACATACATAGGTATTATATGTATTAATGTGTTAAGTGAATATTTTTTACTTTTTGAGAGATTTCATTAAATTGATTTAGAAAAAAAATTAAGAAAACATGTTTAAAAATATTTTTTATGTATTCTTAAAAAAAACTGTAGCACCAAAGGTAAAATAATGTTACATCATAATTTGAAATCAAGTGTATGTGTTTATTATACGCATAAAACAAGCAAAAATTAAATAACAATGAAGATAATGAAACAATTATGAACGCTCGGCGAGTATATATACTACAATATAATATATAACATTATATTATATTATACCAAAGAATAAAGTGTTATTTTAAATATAATAGTTAATTGCAATTATAGCAGTCAACTATAATAATAAATATAAATAATTGCTGGTTTGTACAATCGAATTTTTGTCAAGTACACAATACCTATATATACCTATAATAATATACATTGTAACCAATTACTATCCTATAGGTGTACTACTTTCGCCATCCGTTATTATTATGAATTCACTTAAATATCAATCAACGCAGAATTACATGGGAAATAATATATTCCTACATTTACTTTTAAGTAGGTATATTATTACTTAAATTTAATAAATAATAATTATAAATGGTCGGTAAGTTATACTGCTAAATTCGTTAAAAAATAATTGAATTTATAAACATATAAAAAAAAAAATATGGCAACGAGTATATAAGTTGTTTATACAGAAAAAAAGTTTCAATTATATAAAAAAAAAACATTTACACGAGATTAAAAAATATGTTTTATGACTAATTTTTACTAATATTGATGTATGAATAAATTTGTTGTACTTAAATCTTAGATCTTAACGTCAAAACAATACTTCCACGATATGTTATGTTATATTTTTGATAAAATACTCTGCACAATATCAGGAAATATATTATTTTAATGCATTTTCTTTAATCATTTTCAAAGTGCTTACTTTATATTTTACTTAATAAAAAAAACTCTGTATTTATAATTTTATATACATTTTTACATCAAATTGTATTTACATAATATACTGTGTGGATTTATAGTATAAAATATACTATCGAATTTTAAAAATAAATTAAGTATTAAAAATCCTACTATTGTATTATAAATGTATAATAACATATGCATAGGTAACCTGTGTATTATTTCAGTAATGTAAAATACTTTATCACAATCGTTTATTGTATACGCTTCTCTTGGATTTGAAAATGTCTTCGTAGTGAGTATATACTTACTGGCTATTACTATAGTATTATAAACTCGAGGTAAAAACCTCGATACGTGGTATCACGAACGAATGGCGTTTTGAGATTTGAGGCACGAGAGTGCATGACCATTGAGACCTCGACTTCGGTTAGTCAAACTCTCACATGGAAGTATAATGGAACCCGACATAAATGTAATATAGTTACATGATTTATAATACGTATTGTTATGACTAATCTAATAATTTCAATCAATACAAACAATATATAGTACATATATTTATATGTATAATTATTGGCCTTGCATTCGCGATGTTTTTATAAACGCGGTAGTGCTTTTTTTTGTCTTCAAAGTAATAAAAGCAAAATAATTGGATACACGTGGCAGGTGACTTTTTTTATACGTTTATTTATGAAATTGTGTGGTTTTAGATTGTCAGCTAGGTATTTAAATACAACTTCAGGTTATGGTAAATTGGTAATGGTATATAAATGACATATAAGCAAAAATGACGTAGTAGGATATTCGTATGCTCTTTATAGTCACAAGCTCAATACCAGCGGTGGGGGGATGAGAGGGATAGATCTCCTCCATGAACTTTTTTTCAATATTTATTGATAATAAAGTCTTATAAATATGTATAGAACGGTAACCACAAACTATATTTTTAACGATCAAATAGTGTATGTTGAAAAATCAGCCTCATCCTCAACCCCCCCTCTCCCACCCCCGCCGCGACAAAAATATTTTACCGCCACTGGTTTAACGCGACAACATCAACGCATACAAACGTTAGGAAACGAATTTGGATATCATAATTTGATAAAAAGGAACTGTATGTTCCTACGACCTACCCTAAAAAGATCATTTGGTTCAAAAATGTTGGATAAAATTGTAAAACTTCTGCAGGCTAGTGGGGTATTATTGTTTTAATTTAATGTATAACCAGTAAGCACCTGCTTATAACAATACATCTATTAAAATATATAATTCTACAAGAACGTTTTTTGAGTACTTTCAAATTTATAATAGTAAAGGTACATTATAATATTTTTCGTCAAGGTTAACAAGGAGAGGCTACATAGTTCCTCACATCTGGTCTCTTATCCTGGGACGTTTTTTTTTTAAATTTACAATGTGCGATTTCAAGAAACAATCGTGAAACCAAAAAATTATAAATACTACCTAGTTACCGCTATTTATTTTTAAAAATAGGTATGTGTAATGATTCTAAAAATCGAACTATTTACTAAGTGCCTAATTGGAAATTATTGTGATATAGTTTTTTAAACATAAAATCTTAATCGTATTAATAATATTGTTCGAATGTTAACGAATAATAATTGAATCGTCAATGTTAATCATATAATAAATACCTATATAAGTATTGTTATTGACTTATGAATGACGATGATATACTTCAGTATATATATATTTTATTTACGTAATTTGTTGTGTATAAAAATAAGACAATAATATTACATTATTATAGTAATACAAAACGATATTTTATATTAACAAATGAATCAGAAGTGCAATTAATTAATATTATATTACGTTAAAACAATTAACATACCAGAAGAATATACATCGATTAACACGACATTCAACAATTTAGTGCCTATATAGCTTACAGAACTAATGCCAATCAGTGATATCGTAATAATAATTTAACATGCAAGTTCTGTAATAATAGCTATTATTCTTCTTCTGCTTATTCATTCACTGAAGATTATTCTTATTTTCATATGAAACTGAAATATACTATTTAATTAGAATATTTGATTTCATATATTTTAATAACATTGTAAGAACATTTCCATCAGCAGATGCCCGATGTACACAGGCAACACGGCTATTATGTACGAGTACTGCAAATCATAAGATTAATTGTTCACTGAACGAACAAATCTAATAAAGAAAAAAATGTGTAAGAACAGAATACTACTAGCCCATTTACTTTTATTTTATTATACAATGAGTTTGCAGAAAGAAATGGTCATCGCGATCGAAATCCATTTCTGTAAAGGGGATTTGATTTATACGTACGTTATACTTTAATAGCTGCATATATGAGTGACAACTGACAGTAAATAGTTACAATACGAGAAAACATAACGAAGTGCTCGACCTAACCTTGTGCCTGTTATAAGACGGCGAGTATTTTATACAGATCACTACACGTTTTATTAAAAGTAATTAATAATTTTTAATTTAGTTCAACGTTTAAATATTGTCATTGGAACGACCCTGCTGTGTTAAATTTTCAGTTTTTCAAAATGCATAACAAAATGCTGACAAAACAATCATATTATCCATTATACAGATGATTTTCTAAACTTATAGTTTTACATGTCAAACAGTAGAGGCACGATCAATGTTCCATAAAAATTATAACACGCGTCTATCAAAATATAAACTACTAATATATATACCTAGGTAGATAAATAATAAGTGAAAATATTAAGTGGCATTAGCGTGAAAGTCTCTGATAAAATGTGACTAAGATTTTTGAAAAACAACAAAATAACCAAAATAAATTATGTTCCGATTCGATTTCTTAATTTTCTAGGACTCAAAGACGACTTTTGCAGTGCCACCTACCCCTGTTTATACAGCTCCAAATCTATACCTAGAAGGTCTTGGGATCGCAGAAAACAATAAAAAATAAAATTTATATGTTTGTTATTATATGCTTTGAATCTGAAACGTGTACACCGTACACTATACATACATAAAGAGTGAACATCTATAGGTATATGTCTCAGACCTTGATAGGTTAGGTTAGGTTGTTTGCCAAATTGGTATGTTTTAAAATGGGTACACAAAATATTATAAACAAATCACAAAGATAAAGATGATACTTTTCCATAACATCAGGAAATAATCGTTTAATAAACATTAGCCATTATACGTATGCGTACCTACATATATATATTATGCATAGGCTTACGCAATATAATTAAAATTCATTAAAATTCATTGACACATTATGTAACTCTATTATATCACACGAAAAAATATGTAGATACATCTTTTTTTAAACATTATACAATTTCAAAAACAGAACCTCCGTGGTCCCGTCGAAATAATAATAAAAATATTATATCCGGTGTTGGATTTTCACATTGATTTTCCGTAAACTAATGAATTAATAAATTCTATACCCAGTACTTATTATAATATATATATTTATGGGTATGACGTAGGATATAATATATTATAAAACAGCTATATAATTTAGTATCATCATTCATCTGTAAATCACAGCTTGTTTTTAATAGCAAGTAAGTTGGTAGCTGGTAGTAGGTTTTTTATTACCTACCTAACCGGTGCATATCAAAATATTGCCTCTCATCCTCGTCGTTAATAAAAAGGTAAATACACACTATAACTGCCTCCGATGATCTGCTAGTCCACAATTAAATACGAATTACCTCCCAAACATGTTGACACTAGTTGCCTCCAGTATATAGAATTAAGCACCTAATGGTGCATAAACTTCACTAAAATATACCACGTAAATAAATTAATACATAAAATTACAGTTTACAGTGGCATTTATTTAACATCCCTAATATAAATTAATACATAGAACGTAATAATGATAAATATTAGTGTTATAGGTATTTATTTTACTACCTATTAAGACTCGGAAGACAACATAATTATTTTGTAATTTCTATCTTCTAATAACAGCACCTCTATTTTGTATTTGGACTTAAGTATGTGACCAAAAATAAATGAATAATACAATTATTGAGAATAATGTTATTGTTGAAGAAATTTTTTTTTTAGATAAGTATTTTCTTTACAAATAATAAACAACTATTAAAAATTATTTTAATAAAAAGTAAATAAAAAATAAAAATAGACAAATTTATTCAATTTTTAAATCATTAATGATTGTAATAATAATTTATTGTAGTCACTCATCAGTCATCAAAACATAAAACAAAAATATTTTATCCTATATGGTTGATACTTTGCTAGGTTCTATTTCAAAAGTTTGATGCTTGTGCTGGAAACTACTTATACATTTATTGCAAACCAATTAAGAGGCAACTATAGTAGGTATCTAGTAGTATGGCCTACCAGTCACTAGACGCTTTCATTCTGTGGAAGACATAAGCGTCAAAACAAGATAAGCAAAAAATCAAACGTATCGTTCAAAAGCACCAAAATCCCATACTTGACAAATGTATTATCTAATATCTAATAATGATAGAGCATCAGAGTTTTCGACTTTTCGTGTTATAAATTATACCAGGTTAGGTTATCATCATATTGTTGATATCTATGTACTTAGTAAGCATTCGCATTTCGCGTAAACTATCCCGGAAAATGTACGCATTTCATGCATATTATTTAATGAACAAAAATATAGATACATAAAGGCAAATGCTAGTGGTCACATCTTAGTGATATTCATTGATTCTAGTACATATATTTCAGAAATTCGGGTTATTTCGGATAACGATAATATCATAAAAATTACAAAATATGTAGCTAAATCGTCAAAATTTAAAAGACAGATTGTGTGCTCCTTACTCAGCTCCTGTTAGTATAAAAATGTATTGATGATATCTTATTAAAATATCAAAGGGAAAACATACTTATTTATGAATTCTGAATTCTTCTTTATAAAAAGTATATAAACATATACTATATTATTATGATCATTTATTTTTATTTATATTAGGTATCTATCCATTATTTTATCATCACGATTATAATTTTACTTAAGATTGGCTGGTTTTGGCGCAAATGATGTCTAATTTTTACACCTTTGCCCGTTTCGTTTATGATAACATTTAGGGCACGTCGTCGAGATGTAGCTAGTATGCCTGTATGCGCACTATTCCCAATTATAATAACATCAACAACAACAGTGATGATGATGATGTTAATGACTATAATTATCATACTGTACAACTATGTACGGATATTGAGATATGCCTTAAACGTATAAAAATAGCTACCTACATATTTAAAATAATTATCCAAAATCAATTTCGTCGTACCTATATTATTATACGACTAATGAATAATTGCAATAACTCGATGTTTACATTATTACTATAATCGCGAGAAAAAAACATAAAAAACGAATAACGTATACCGAACAATATTGGGTTTCACGCGACGGCGGCGAGAGAACGGTGATCTCGCGCGTGGAACGTCGCGGTCGACGAGTAACGACGGAATAATATTAAATAATAATAATGGTAATAACTAATAAGTAATAACTAATAATACTGTATTATTATTATTATTAACGTATTGGCGTGCATCGATTACCGCGAACTTGACGACAATAAAATCGACGATGACACGGCAGTCTCGTAATAATAATAATAATAATAATAATAATTATAATATACGCACGAAAATACATAATGTTTATAATTATAATTTATTATTATTACCCGTGTGATATATATATATATGTGTAACATGTATGTATATAATATATATGTATCATGGTGATGTGTGTCTGTTACAATCGCATTGTTCACACGCAACGACAACAACAACAACAATAACAATATCGTAAATAAATCACGTCGCGGCGTGTACTGGAGATATAATAATATTATAATTAATAATACATAATAATAATATTATAACTGTCGAGTAATGCGCGCGCGTCAGTAAGAAAAGCCGCGCGACGTTCGGCCCGTTCGTGTGCCGTGCAGCATGTCATCGCGGTCCGATCGTCGGCGGTGACGGCGGTGACGGCGATGACGGCAGCCATAAGGTTATCCAGCAGCAACGCGCAGGGTGTGGCGGCGACGACGGTGGCGACGGGCGGTGGGGCGGCGGCTGCAGTGTCATGGAAATCGTCGGCGGGCGGGTAGGGGGGGCGCCGTGGAAATTCCCATCGGGCGGCGTGCGTGCGTGTCGCGTCATGTGCCGCGGCGGTCGGTGGGCGGTCGACGTCTGTCGGTCCGGGGGGAGGGGAGCGGACTCTCGACGCGCGCGCTCGGCCGATGTCCCTTTATATAAGGAGCCGAACACCAACACGGGGTTGTCTTTTCATTCGCATCCGAGTGCACGTGTGACGCGCGTTCTCATCCGCCGGTCGACGTAAATATACTCGTAATTGTTTCGGGTTCTCAGCACATATAGCGACAAATAGAGGACTTATTCTACTGCACCATCCACGTTCAGTTTTTCCGATTTTCCGTCAGCGCAAAATCCGAGAAGTCCTAAACCGGAACAAGGTATATACCACGCACCTGCCATCATCGTTATTATACGCACGCATTTGTCGTCGTATACGTAATAGTTGCCAGCCAGCGCAGAGTCGTGTACTAAATATACAAACCGTTTCCGTCTGTTGTCGATTTCGAGAGGAAATCTAGTAGCCCGTGAAAACCGTTTCCGATCCGTCAGAAACGACCCACAAGAAGGCTATTTTGTAACTCTCGTCCGCCGCAGAGTTATTAAAAACCACATAAACGAAACTAGACGAGTTGTCGACCCGCGATCAAACCGTGACATTAGCTTTGACCGTAATTGTTATTTTTCTTTTATCCGCCGATAAAATCGATTTCGTCGCGCGCCGCGATATTTCTTGGTGATCATTTACACTGGAGTTTGGAGCTTACGGCATTTTGCTACACAGTTTCGGTAGAGTCAACGCCAAGAAACCGCAATCAGATACAATGGCAGTAGCAGCAGCCCAGAAGAGCCGAGAGATGTTCGCCATCAACAAGTCATATAGCATCGAGGTAATAACCGCTGTTTTGTAACTATTTTTCCTGTAGACTGTGAATGCAAACAGGTTCTGCATTTCCTTGTTTTCAAAAAAAATAATAATAATAGTATCTACCTAATAGTATCATAAACGTAAATGCCGGGTTTATTATATCAACAACCACAATTTTGAATGTCTGAATAAATTATTCTCAAAAATCTTCTAGTATCTTATATATTATGGTTTTTTTTTGGTACGGAAATCATCGCCAAGTGTATTCAATAAGAATATGTGACAAAACAATTTATTTTAATATTATACCGGTTTTAAACTATTCTAGACTAGTTGTGTACATGGGCCTTGATAAATAAAATTAATAAAGTAAAATCAACAGATAATTTTTTTTAAATTTTAGTAACAAACCCATCAGTTAACACTCAGATAACGAATAAAAAAATTCTTTAATTATTCAAATATATTCTTATTAATAACATGAATATGTTGTTTCACTCTGAAATTCCGATATTTAAATCAGTTCGATAATAATAGTATTGTTACATACCATAAGACGGCGTTTTGTGTATGCAAACAATGTTCTCGTGTCCGTTTATTCACTATATATCGAGTAATATTCGACACTTTACGTTCCACCATCCAAGTCACCCAGACACGTTTATCCTTAAACGTTTTGTTGTGCAATTATATTATATACTATGATTAATATTATTGGGAAATATAATTTTTCAATCTTGGAGTTTTTTGAAGGTCGTCTTAATTATTAAGATTTAAAATATTTTGATTATTTTTAAATTTATAATTTATAGTATATAAAACATAGAGAACGCATTAATACATTCTCCACTCGAGAGAAAAATAAACCTCTCCTTTTCAACCTTGTCGACAGCGGAAGGGGCCTTGGATTTTGTTCGTTTCCGGATGATTCCATTTGATCTATATCAAAAATTCTGTGTAATATTTTTGAAATCCATATTTATAATCCCGCTTGCAGTATTTGCAGTGTCCTGTGCGTGTACATAAATTTCACTTCATGCACGAACGTAGTTTAAAAAAAAATTGAATTTTTGATTTAAAATACTATACGTACTCACAGTGTACCTATTATTCATAATATGGCACCAAACGATTATATTATTTTCGTGTTGCGAGATTTAACAGACGTTTACGCTACACTCCGTCAAAGATTAATTTAATAAATTAAAAGTGACCGACAGACGTGACCAATAAGCCACCCATCAATTTATAACTATTATTTGTATTATGTCATGTACCTAGATGCAATATTATTTTCACTTCCTTCGTTCATTAACAGGCCGTGCAAATGCACGTGGAAAACCTTTTCATTTTTTTTCCGATTTTATTATAGTGTAGCAAATTATTTTTATAATATGTCGTACTCTAGAGAATATGTTTTTCTTATTCGAATTTTTCTTTAAATTATTTTCCACAGACATCAGAAGTCTAAAAAACATCTATTATTAGTTAATACTATCGGTCCGAGACTCCGAGTCGTCACATTGCGAGTTCACAAGGGGAAACGCCACATAATAATAATCATAATAATAGTATCAACGTCCTTCCGTACGATAACATCCAACCGGTAACGGGACGCCCTTGTTTTGCCTACGATATAATAGTGCATCAGCTAGGTCAAGGCGAACCGCATAGGTTTAATGATATTATTATTATTAAAATATATATATATATATGTGCTGGTATATGTGATGTGTATAACATTATAATCTCGATGATCGCGACGTCTTTATACTTATCGGAGATGGCGAATAACGAGAAAACAATTAAAAGAAACAACCGTGCATTTATTTAGCCAATTAATATTAGGTATATTAAATTAATTATTATTTTGTCTAGTTAATTCTAATTTTAAGTTAGGTTTTTTTTCTTCGTTTTTTTTCACTTAATTTCATTAACTAAAAAGACGTTTTCACTTGCATCTAAAAGCGCTACGTCATTGACCCAAAACCTTTTGTATAAACTATACTCTCTCGTTCTTATATTCTCTGTAAATAAGAGACAAGGGCGGCGTGTAATGGCTCTGTGAAAATCAAGATACCGCCGCAGCCGCACGCGGAGTTCCGAGGCCGAATAGCTAGGTATATAATAATGATACTATTTCGATGGCCTTTTACAAGCTTGAGCGTAAACTTTTACTGGCATAACTCGTGGTCTAGATCATAACGATTTGCAACTATCACGCATTCCTAGTGTTCTATGATTAGAAATTTTTCTTTTAAAAAAAATCTCATTTTAAATTCCAACGAAAAAAAATCGCACACGGTGTACACTCACTGAGTGAAAAGTCCTATAAGCCGCAGTGTGAAATGACGTGTGTCAAGAATAACAATTTTTCCGGATTTACCCCTCACTTCACACTTGTTTATATTTTCGTTTCATGTGTTTTTTATACGGTCCATTATATACGTGACCAAAAGAAAATGCGGACGATAATAATATATATATATATATATATAATCATTGCCCCAAATCAAAAAAAAACTATTTACTTATTTTTATACACGACAATGGCAAAATAATAATGCCAAATTTTTTTTCAACCTCTGCAAGCCAACACGGGTCGGCAACTGATTCTCTCTTTCTACATATATATATAATGTATGTCTCTCACTCTCTCTCACTCTCTTTCTGTTTAGTGTTTTTGACACGGTTTTCGAATTAAAATCTGACACCGAGTAGGTAATTATTATTAATCCACGTCATCAGATACGTCAACTACACATCACCGCGCCGCGCCGCGTGTTCGTAAATGCACAATATTCATATATATTATATAAACTATTGTTATCGAGTTCTCTCGTACTCGATTATTTATATGATATTTTCCTATTTTTTGTTTTTTGTTTGTTTTTCTCTTTTTAATACATAACTGATTTTTCGATAATACGCATATTATAATAATAATATTTTATTATACGTATAAATTCTCCTCCTGGGAAGTTTTCAAGGTAATTCCAATACAATACACGCATTAACAATAATATGCATATGATAAAAATAATTACAAACACGACTTTGAGAGTGAATAAAAAACGGTTAGCTGTGAAAACGGTAAACCCTGTGTTGTACATAATAGTATTGTTGTCCCATCCCTGGAGTACGGCAGTACAAGAATAATATTATTGACATGTTTATAATATGTAATTGACATGGTTATTTAACACAGTTAGTAGCGACAATGCGACATAGGTAGGCACAGGTTTTTTTTTGTAGTGATCGTGACGTATCACTCGAAAAAATTTTTTATTATTTAAATTTTTAACGAACGAAATATGCAATGATTTCAGAACGGATATCCAGCGAGGAGACGTTCTCTCGTAGACGACGCCAGATTTGAGACGATCGTCGTGAAGCAGACCAAACAGTCCGTGTTGGAGGAAGCCCGGCAATTAGCGAACGGTGAGTAGACGACTGCATGCTCGGGATACTGATGGGGTTGGGTCGGGTATAGAGGACGAATGACAACGAAATTAAAACCAGCTGAAAACCTGAATAAAAAAATAAAAAATACACCAGCGAATAATTATACTAAACCGGACAAAAATTAATTATTATTATTACGCGCTCGGCGTTTCCGTTTTCCGATTATCCGGTCGCTGAACAGGTTCCCCGCCGTGCTAATGTGAGTTATATTTATACACAATAATATACTATGTACACCACGGCCTTGGAGACCGTTTCCGACGCTCAAGATCAACGACGCCGTCGCTGCACAATCGTAATACATAACGACCGAGATGGCAATGGGGTCTAAGCCGTATATACCCGTTTGGCCGTTTCCGAATCGCCAATTCCCCATAATTCCGGTGACGAAACATTGGCTTACGTTTGCGAATCGTCCACGTCCCATAATTTATACATAATACATAAAATAAATCACGTTATTACATTATATTTAAAACGATACGCGGCGAGAAAAAAAAAATAATAACAACAGTCGTATATTATAAATGATAAATTATAACGATCGTAAAAATATACGTCCGTGCCGCAACCGCCGTGTAGTAAAACGTGTGTACGATGACGTTATTACGTACGTGTCGAATTGTAGTTGACATTGTTTAAGGGTCACTCGGCCCATCGCTTCTTCCACCGGAATCTCGGAAACGTAGAGCGGAACGCGATTCCATTTCGTCGCCGACGCACATCGCGGTTCTGCATAATATAATATATGATATAGCCGGACGGACCGGACATTCGTCCTGACGACGACGACCACTCGTTTTCTTCGTTTTCGTCTCGACTTAAATTATATTATTATTTTAATCATTTTGCCGTTGTTAATAAATAATTGTACTCATTATCCATTTTTGTATCGCGATAATTTTCTTTTAATTTTAATTTTTTAGTTTTCATAATATTATTTATTTTTTATATCATCGTTTGTCGCTTGTAGTTTATTATTTATTTTTATATTTTATACCCATCATGTACGTATCTGATGATAAAATGGCTACAATGTGTTGTTTATGGCTTTTAGACGCTTCTTTAGCGACCGACGCAGCCGTAGCGCATTTCGCCAGTCAACTTCAACGTCAACATCTTGATCAAAGTAAGTGAAAGTCATGCTTTTATTTTTTTCTGTTATTTCATTCGTTTTGCATTTTTTTCTTCGATGACAGCGGCGTTATCGGCGTAGTTCATTTTTTAAATATTAATTATTTTTTCGATCCTTTTACACACAAAACTCTAAATTTACTAGAAAAGGTTTTTTATATTTTGTTGCCAAGTGCATCGTCGTTATTTCTACATTCCAACAAAACCACTCTTCATAAATTCATTATATAATTGTAACATTGCAATATTATAATACTAATTTATATTGTCAAGTTATTAACTATTGTGCAATTGCCATCGTTGTAAATACAATACAAAATACAACAATAATATTTAAAACCAGTTTTTAATATAATATTTGGAGGAAATCGTCTAGTTAATTTCAATTTAAATGTTCTTATATTTAAAATAAATTTGAATTAGGCACTACAGTTTTCCTAATCAATACATACACATTTATTACAACCATACGAAAAATGATGACTTAGTTTGTAGTGAATAAAAAAGTATAATATTTAGATCCGTTCTCTGAAATGTTGAAAAAACAATAAAGATTCTAAATAAGACAAAATATTATTTTTCGCTTTTTAGTTTTTAGTTGCATGGACTTTTGTTTATAATTTGATTTTTATTATGAATATTATTTTATTAGTTAACGATCAATACGACGATCAAGTTTTTGAATCTGAAGGAAAATCTATTGAACACGATCATGAAAACGGTAATTTATTTGACTAAGCGCTTATTATTATTTGAAGTTTTGTATGTTTGCGATGATGTATTTATTATTTTTATTTGGCTTATGTTGATTAGACGTAGAATCATCCGAATCATCTGAACCATCGTCCGACAATGACTCAGGTAAATATTTTGTAACAATGTTTATTAAATCATTTTTTAGGTAGTTCCAAAGTGTATTATTTCCACGTAAACAAACAAACATAACATTTCTATTTTTTGAATAGACTATTAATTTTAGTTTAAAAAATATCGAACTTTCATACTGTATTGTCTTACTGATTATAAAGTTTTTATATAGATATTTTTTATATGGAGTTTTTTCTGATAGCTTAAAACCGTTTAACTCGTTTATGCCATAAAATATTTTTGCATTCACATATTTTTATTTTATTTTATATTCCAATTTTTTCTTTATTTTATCCACTTTATCATTCCAACCTTTTTTTCAAAATGGCGTAAAGTCACGGCAGCTTTATCAATTTTTTCTTTGACACTCCAAATCACTTATGCCGACGAAATAAGTACCGATTACACAGTAGAGTGGGCAGCTAAAGAACCGGAACGGCGCCACTTTGCCATTCAGGAAATTGCGCGGTCTGCCGCCCACTCACCGTCCCTTATGATTCTGGAATTGTATTATCGCATTTCCGCCGTACAGAGATTTTAATTACATTGCCGTCGGGCGTTTGTACCCACAGATGCCGGACTTACCGAAGAAGAGGTGCTATTGGAGAAGGCAGCAAGCCAAGACAAAGATGCGGAGATGGCTGTACAAAGGGCTACTCTGGTATTGCGTCTGCGCGAAGGTATCAATTCACTCGCTCGGGTATTGAAAGTAATCGAAGTAAGTTTACTAGGAAAACGGTTGAATTCCATTTGTGATAATTTACGATTTTTGTCACTCGTGTGTCTTATATATATATATGATGCTATAACGATTTTATGACTTTTTTAGAACGGAAAAGGCAATGTCGTCCATTTGGAATCAAGGCCGTCTAAGGAACAAGGCGTTCAATTTGACATTTTGGCCAAAGTGGATATGACAAGAAAAGATCTATTAGCATTAATGAAGATACTCAGACAAAGCTCTACATTGGCAAGCATTACGATTCTAGCCGAAGACAACATCAACGTCAAGAACCCGTGGTTCCCGAGACACGCCCGTGACTTGGACAACTGCAACCACTTGATGACTAAATACGAACCGGAATTGGACATGAACCACCCCGGATTCTCCGACAAAGTTTACCGCTCCCGCAGGAAGGAAATCGCCAACATTGCTTTCGAATATAAATTGTACGTATTATAGAACTTGGATTCACATTTGTTTTATTTGAGGTTATTGTTGTATTCCGATTTTTTTCCACAAAATTCATGTCATGGTTTTTCATTTACAGTGGTGACTTGATCCCAGTTATCGAATACACTGCTGACGAAATTGGTACATGGACCGCAGTTTTCAACAACGTGTTGGACCTGATGCCGAAGCACTTCTGCATGGAATATAGGAACGCTTTCAAGATGCTGCAGGACGACAACATATTCACAGCAGACAAGATCCCGCAACTTAAGGATATGAACGAATTCTTGAAAAAGAACACAGGATTCACTCTCCGGCCAGCGGCTGGTTTGTTGACGGCCCGTGACTTCCTCGCCAGCCTCGCGTTCCGTGTATTCCAAAGCACGCAGTACATTCGTCACAGCACATCGCCATTCCACACACCTGAACCGTAAGTAACTTTTCCTCCAAACATGTCAAAAATAATTATTTTTTTAAAAAGTAAATCATAGTAATAAGTATTTATATATCATATATATGTATGATATTGTATAAATGTTACGTTTTAATGATATATGCGTATAAGCATGGCCGTTAACACTGCATTAAGCATTTAAAAAAATGATATCCTGATTTATTTTAGTAAATAATACTAAGAAATCAAATTCAAAAACAATTTTTACTAGTATGCAATATTATCATATATATAATTGCTATTGAATATCGGTATACCATTACCAGGCAAGCGGTATAGGCAATTTGAATGCACAAAAGTCCCGGAGCACTTATTGTGATATTTTGTACACTACCATTAATTTGTCGTTACCTATTTGTTTCATTATTTTTAATTGATTACATTTAGAAACTTTATTCTAATCACCGTTATTGTGAAATGAAGAACGTCGTTTTTTTTCTTTTCGATGTGTAGGTAACTATTATGGTTGATTTTTCAATAATATTATAGGAACTAAAAGGCGATTATTATTCAGTGACAATTAATGATACATTTTAACAAGATTGCATACATTATACCTATTATTATATTCTCAATCCGTTTTATTTGTAATAATAGTAATAATACATATCAAACTAAATCGAAAAGTAATGTGAAATTAAATGTAGGTACACTTAAAAATCATTTATCTACGTATCTAAATATATTTGTACTCAATATCGAATTACGTATAAATCTCTTTGAAACAAATTGAATAATAAAGTCGACAAGCCGATTATGTCACGGGACACGGATAGAGACAATTTCCGTTCGCGTTACAATATTGTGCTATTATGTATGGGGAAATAAACCTTTTGTACGAACATTCCTAAGTCCATTATACTTCGATGATGTATAAAGTGGCCCGTGATTCAATTAAGTACAACTATGACAAAATTGCTTTTACAGATCTATAGCGACTATACCGGTTATGCAATATTTAAGTTCACTTTAATTCGGTTAAACAAAGCTCTTTCGACAAAATTACATATTATAATATAGTGTTAATAATTAATTACTCAGTCATTTTCATGTACAAAAGGTATATACAAACTCGATAAAACCGTTTTATATAAAATCATCAAATCTTGTAAATTGATGACAGAGTTATTTAAAGAGGTATCGAACCTAATAACAGAATAAATAAATAAAATTGTACCTTTTCGAGTCTGAGAAAAAAGTCTAATGAACGTCACTTATTTACAGGGATTACATCCACGAAGTCCTCGGACACATGCCTTTATTGGCCGATCCGAGTTTCGCTCAGTTTTCACAAGAACTCGGTTTAGCGTCTCTTGGAGCTTCTGATGAAGAAATCGAAAAACTGTCAACTGTAAGTATTGCAGATATAGATTAACCCTTACGGCTTACATGCGTTATTCAATGCCACAATTGTATAATCACTGCTATATAATATACTCATTACCTTTCGTTTCAATATTTACAGGTGTACTGGTTCACGATCGAGTTCGGTCTCTGCAAGGAACAAGGAGAGGTGAAGGCCTACGGCGCAGGACTACTATCCGCTTACGGTGAACTTTTGCACGCTGTTTCTGGAAAACCCGAACTTCGACCATTCGAACCATCAATCACAGCCGTCCAACCGTACCAAGATCAAGAATACCAGCCAATTTATTTCGTCGCTGAAAGCTTCGAAGACGCCAAGGACAAATTCAGGTAAATAGTATTCGATGTAATATTCCGGCACCTATATATATATATATATTGTGCAGACCAAAAACAATATAAATATACTGATACTATAGTTTTATTAGTTATTATTTATCGATTAAACTATACTCAAATAGCCACATAATTATTACACTGCAGTAGTGCAGTAGTGTAAACGACGATGATTTAGAAGCATGATATTTACCGGAAATTGATTTCGATGTTTACAGGAAATGGGTTTCGTCCATGTCACGACCATTCGAAGTCCGTTATAACCCACACACCCAGAGAGCAGAAATCCTAGACTCAGTTGAACAACTCAACAATCTCATGACACAATTGAACTTGGAAATGTTGCATCTAAACACTGCACTAAACAAGTTGAAAATGAGATCCGGTTAAAATGACTAAATTCTCCCGAACGCATGCAAATATATATACCATTTATTCATTTTTTTCCACAAAAAAAAAATGTGATACTTATCTATTACCTATATATTTATTTACATATAATTTATATATATATAGTTTATAATATTATTGTATGTCTTCGGCGTGTTTCTAGTCACCGGTGACGATGGGACAACTTTTTGTTTTTTTCTACCGGCAAGATCTCTCGGAAATAATATTTTTATTTTTATTTATTACATTTTGCTCATGCTTCATACACTTTAATTAATAGATACCGCACATTCATAACCCCTAGTTATGTGTGCGTGTAATATATCATATTTTAAAGTACTCACGAATAATTATTGTAGTTGAATATCGAAAATATTGTAAACCTTTACATCGACTTGATTTGGCAACTTTAAATCATCTACTCTTCCTAATAATGTTTATTTAGCATTAAACCAAATTTAATATATACTTATCATATTATTATATATAGTCTATAAATATGTATTTTCTTATTTATTTCTATTTAAAGTATTATTATTAATATATTTTGTGAGACACCGTCGTGTGTCTTTGGCGTAGAATCGTATTTTTTTTGTTTAATATAGAACCAAGTTTATGTTTCTTCAATATATTCTATAGGTTATATGTTCAAGATTATTTTATGTTAGTTTTAGTTATTAAGTATTTTCTTTTATGATTTTAGTTTAAATTATAAAACTATTCAGCTTCTAAAGCTGTTTAGTGATATGTTAAAACTACAAAAAAATAAAGAAAATCAACTATTGTCATTTCTCTTATCTACCAAGATAAGTAAAAACTGTTCATAAAAAATCAAATATTATATTATAATATACGAATAATTATTAAACAAATTGTTGTGTTGTGTATTTTAATGCTCCTATCATGTTCTATTTACTATATACAAATGGTGAAATTGATGTCCCCAATTTCTTAACAGTTATGTGAGAATAAAATATTACATGTGATTTAAATAAACAAAGTACTTAAACTGTAGCCTACAAGCAAATTGAATACAAAAACATTCGATTAGAAATTATGCAACAGCTAAGCCACATTAATTAGTTGTATAATATAGAATAATATAATTTTTTTTCAAAAAAAAAAAAAAATATGTATTAAATAATGACCTTTATTAACAACAATAACAACAATAATAAAATTATTATAGCGTGTTATAATATGCTCGAAATCAGTGTTAATTATGAAAAATAGCTTTTTTTATTAAATTTGTTTTTGTTTATCTTCCATTTCAAGGCTATATCTGTTGTGTTTTATTTGAACAATCACTACGTGTTTATTACTATTATTATTTTATTTCATTGTTTTATTGCTCAAAGTGAATTGCACATAATGTGTATAGGTATAGGTACATATAAATCACAATTTTATTTTATTTATAATAATACAAAAGAAAATCTTTCTTACTGACAGAATATAATTAAACATAACTAGTCTATTAGTCAACAGATATCGATATATCGACTGCAATAATAATCACACGATCTACACTAAACAAAAATCTAAGGAAATCGCAAATATTGTTATTCTACCAGAATTAACTTGATAAATATTATTATTACCATGAAACATGATGTAGAAGGGAAGACCCATCACCTATAATATTATATACACATTTTAGATGAATTTGACAACAATATAGGTACAAATGATATTAGACAGCCGAGTACTTTTTCTATAAGTACACCGAAAACTGTAAAATCACAAACCTGCAGTACCTACACGTGTATTAGTATGTAATAATTGTTATTAGTTTATGCAAAAATCCACAGATTTGAAATCACATTCATGAACCATCGCAATTCTAGCTATAATTATATTAATTACCTACTTCAAAACATAACAAAAAAAATTGAATGAGTCGTTTATTACATTATTATTATTAAGCTGAAGTCTTTAGAGTTTAGAAATCGGACAAGTATAGTGGACCAATATTTTGCGGGCCGCGGGGTATACCAATGTGCCACTAGTCACTACATACTCCACTTATTTTCTATACCATTTATAATAAAACAAATTTATTTTTTGTTTGAAATTCAATTTTTTTGAATTGCAATACACTATACTATACAATATTTTGTTTCAGAATACTAAAAATTACATACCTTTATTTTGTTATTCAAAAATATAAAATCTAAGAAGGTTATAAAGAATAAAAAAAGGCAGGCAAGTAGGAACCAAACTGCTGTATTGTAGCCTGTAGGATCACTATTCACTATAATTGATATGCTAAATTTGAGTTTAATTATATACAATATATCGTAGTACATTTTTTTTTGTTTAAGGTAGAAAAACGTATAAGGAATCTTGAATTACATATCAAATCTTAAATATAAAAAAGAGGGTAAGTGAATGTCGCTATGCTGTACATTAGGTGTCTAAGAGGACGCTGTAATGGACGATATTAAATTTGAATTCAATGATATAATATCATTGTAAACGAAAAACGATTCTGAGCGGGGACGGTATGTCAGTCTAGGATATTTTATATTGTTATTAGGTACTTATTATTAATAAGGTAGCCGTTAGATTGAATTAATATTATTCATAAATTATCAGTGATGCTGGAAAAATGTTAAATATACGAGTACATATGTAAAATTGGGCTGTTTTGCAACCGAATTACAACAAAATGATAAACGTTATTTTTGTGTTAATATGTAATTTTTTCCAAATTTGAAATCAAAATATCTGTAAAAAATAACTTTTACTTATATAGTTTTTAGTCACGGTAAAAACTGCTTAAGTGGGACCTTATTTTAAATTTCCAACTTCGAAATGCTTACAAAAAAAATCGTGCCTATGTATTTTTAATATTTTTCATCTGCTATTGTAACAATATATCAAGAGTCTTGTACTAAATTTCCACGAATTTTAACCAAAACCAATGAAATTTTATTGACATTTATAGATAAAAATGAAAACTGTAAGTGTCCATCAACAGCTTAAAACGAGTCAAAATATTTAAAAAAAATTATCAAATATATGAATTGATAAAATAAACATATGGTGTAAATTGCGAGTGTCTACAGTAATTTGTTTTTGAATTACAACAAAGTATGAAAATTGCTACAAGAGAAATTGAGTGAATATCCAAAGTTGTAAAAATTTCAACTACTAACGCTTATAAAAATTTAATTTGACTTTCCGGTAGAAATATTTTATTTTATAAAGGTAGACAAACTTCTAAGGAGTCTTGTATTAAATTTTTAAATCTAAGATGTAAAAAGAAAATTTTTATGAATTTCTAACTAAGTATGATTTCCTAATTTTCGTGCTTTTACGAATTTTGTAGAAATGTTGTAGTATTGTTTCAACGCTCATTTAAAATTATTGTGGATTTAAGCTCAACTTTTTTTTAAATTTGCACTAACAAAAACTTACGAGGAACCTTGTATTATATTTACAAGTTTTTTGATAGAGTGAAAATATTTCTATCGACATTAGTTTAAAAAAAAACAAATAATAATCGAAAATTTCATATGCCTATAAATAGTTCAACACAAGTCAAAATATTTTGAAAACCTCGTGGATAGAAAACGCTAACACAAATATTCAGTGAAAACTGCATGTGTCCACGGTCATTTTTTAAGAGTTACACTAAAAACCAAAATTAATTTTTTCGAAAACTCGCTGGTTTTGTAAAAAAATTTCAATTTTAAATGTTGACCTCTCGAATTCACTCAGCGAAGATTCACTTTTCTACCAGAAAAGTTGCTGTTGAAGAAAATCGAAGCACTATTACTGCAAGAAACCGTGCTGACAGACACACAAAAAAACACACATCATTGTAAGATCAATACATTCAAAACTTCGCACAGAATCTAAAATAAACATTTTTATATTTTTCTAACTCATAAAAATGTGAACATTTTTGCGATTATGAGAGATGTTGTCCAAAAATTCTATCTTCAGACGCTCATAACAATTATTGAGGTGTTACTCACACATTTTTTTTTAATATGGTACATAATAAGCAACTTATGAGAAATATGAATTAAAATTTTCAAGTTTTTTGACCGAGTGAAAAATTATTTATCGATTATAATAATTGAAAAAAAAAACAAAAATATTAAATGCCTTTATACTACAGCTGAAAAAGAGATATTTTATCATAATATCATGCGTATGGAAAATTGTCTTTTAAACATTTTGTGAACATTTTAAGTACCTATTTACGGATATTCATATTTGAGTTACTAATATTACTACAAAAAGACAAAAAAGATTTGATCAAAAACTGGTTTTGGGTAAAAAATTCACATTTTTTCTTAATTTTGTTTTTCCTAACATTTTTGATACTATCGAGAAATTTTTTCTTCCAAATTACCAACTAAATTCACTTTCCTAAAATAAAGATGCTGATAAATTTTTTCTACCCAATGGTGATGAACAGAAAAATAACACACTTATTCATTGTAAAATCAATACATTCAATTCCCACTCAGAACGGAAAATTTGAAAAAAATTTAATTTTTTCCTAAATTTTGTTTTGCAATGACAACATATTATGTAAAAAAGTTTGGACTTTGAAATAATGGGGCCTGGAAACTTAAATAGATTATCTTAGAGGTTACATATAAACACACAGTTGCAGTAATACTGTGTATGGAAAGAACCGTTCACCGTCATGGTTCGTACGAATCGTATACATTTTGATGATCTAATCTATCTAACTTAATTTTGTTAAATACTATAGTATATATACTTTATACGTTATAATAAAAAATGTATTTTGTGTAACCAGTGGAAACCATCATATATATATTTAAAAAAATTTCTATTTATATCGTGAATCACAAAATCCTTGTGTACCTATTTAAAATGAGAACTTTGGAATGTCCTTTCTTAAGTAGGTACTGATGTACTGTATTAGATAATTGCAAAATGTCAAGTCCCTATAGCTATCGTATAATTTAGGGTGTTTATAGGCTCATCGTTGAACAGAACACGTTCGATTATATACAGCCATATAGGTATACACAATAATTGTGTTTATAAGTTATAAGATTGTATTAACTATTAACACACTTGAATAGACATGTTAATACTCGTCCCAAAATATCTCGAAATTCTTTGAGTGGAAAATTGAAAAATAAAACTATTAATTATTGTAGCTATATACAATATACATAGCTTTCATTATTATATAATACATTGTGTTCTTGTTTTTATCATAACTTATTACGTCATAGTAAATACTAACTATTGTGTATGAAAAATAAATAAACAAATAATTAACCAATTTGTTAATATACATAAATCGGAGTCGGATTGAATCTGTCATCGTTTAAAAATAAAGAATACAAATATCGTTATACAATAAGATTATATAATATTATTATTATTTAATACCATGTGAAAACATATTATGCAATGTAGTTAAATATTTAGAGGGCAAATATTCCACAGAACTGAAAATTGTGTATTGCAAACGACCCTTGACAATATTATATGCATAGGTAGTTAGGTTTAGTAATCAATAGGTTAGTTTAAAAAAGTTAGGGTTATAACCGATTTAGTAATAATAATTAATAGTTAGTAGTTAGTTATAAGTTAGTCCATAGCAGGGGTGTCCAACTTTTTGTGAAGACTGGGCCACATCATATAGGTAGAAGTAGTTGTGGGCCACATACTTTTTTTTAATAATAATACATTCAAATTTAATGATTAAATTATATTCTATAAATCTATAATACAACAGTACATTTTTTTATAATTTTACAATAACGAATAATAAGCAGAAATATTTTTACAAGTATTAATATTTAATTATTAGTACACAAAAAAATACATTTATTTAAAATAAAAAAAAAGTTTTAGTTTAAAAAAGTTAAAAGTCATTAGTTTAATTTAATGTGAAATTTGAAATTGCTTTTTTTATGAAAGTAATGAATCAATATCTGGATCGATTGAAGTCGTGGCAATCCTTAAGCAACGGTAAAAACACGGACGTGTGCCCTTACAGTTTATTTGATGTTAAAAAGCAAATAATGAAATAACCTAGCCTACTCATGTATATGGATATTTTTGTTCTATAATCAATATTTTATTTTTTATTTTTTAAATATTATCATTTACAGACGCTTGAGTCACATGTATAGTAAGACATTTATTTTATTATTTTTTTATACTGAGAATAAAAATATTTAAATCTGATATTCATTTTTTTTTTTGAAAGATTCTATAGCCAATTTGTAAATCTGGTTTTTAGAAAAATTTTGATTTTAAAAACATTTATTGAAGTCATGAAGTTCACATTTTTTTTTTAAATCTCATCATTTTTGTTGAATATTTTATTAGAATTTTTAAACAGGAAGGGGCTACTTTTAAAATGCAAATATTATTTTGAAAAATTATTACTTTTTAAATTCAGAAGCACGTTTGGGCAACAAAATTCGGCCGTAAAAACATGCTTTTCTTAGACCTCGATAGTCGTAGAAATATAATTTTTTCACTAAACTGAAAGTGAGAAGTTAACCTAACCATAACAAATAAACCACTTGACTTACATAAATGTTTTTATACTCAAAAGTTTTCTAAAAACTAGATCGGCAAATTTTATATTTTAAATTTTAGTCAGATTTTAAATATTTTATTTGCAGTATTAATAAATAAAAATAAAAAATGTTATATTATACGTTGTGCAATCGTAGCATGGCTCAATAAACTATAATACATAAAAAAAATATTTAAAAATATTCATTAGAACAAAAGTTATTTAATTTGGCAGGTGTTTTTGTTACACCCTGTATTATGCAGTCGCAGTGGTCAAACTATAACTGGCCTACGCCCATCGTTCATACATTATTATAATATGGGGGACTCATTATATTTTTAAACAAAAGCAATAAGAAGTGAGATTACTTATTTTTAAACTTATCAAACAAATCCACTTAATGTCACATTGCGGGTGTTGATGTTGTGTTCACAATAATTTCCATACTCAATTGTAAATATTATGTGTATACCCAATGTACCCTGTGTACAGGGTATATTTTGTTTTATACCGTGAACCGGGCACTGGGAAGTATCACCAGTACGCGTGTGTAAAAATTATAATATTTTTGATATCTTTCTTAGTTTGTTAAAAACAAAAAACATTCTTTAAAATTCTTTTACATTGAGGACGTGCTATTTTATTTTTTTATACCTCAGTTTAAAATATATATTAGTTTGAGCCTTTGAATTAAAAAATCAACTAAGTCGTATATACAATACAGCGTGTGGCGTGTCTTACTCTCATTGGAATGTATTATTCCTACATAGTTTATAGGAAATCATCTATTTTCCATATTTTTAAAACACTTGAACCATGGATTTCATGATCTGCCTGTAACGTCAGTCGTCACTACTTGTCGTTAATCGATCGTTATTCGTCTAGATGTATCACACTTGGATACTGTCACATATTTTATATTTATGCAATAAATACTATTATGAAGATTTTTAAGGTACAATTTAAAAATTCAAATCAAACATAATTTCTTAAAGAAAATTTTTAAAAAAATAGACCAGCACATTAATAATTAATAATTATGAATCAGTAGGTAATTACTAATCAGTAAATGCCATCTATACAAACTCGTTATCAACATTTAGATAATATTGAGATAACATGAATATATTATTTGAATTTATTTCATCTTTATGAAATACAATTTTTGTTATTCATTATCATATAAGCTTGTACAATCAAAAATATTTGGGTTACCTATATACATAGACCTATTAACTTGATTACATGTCTATTATGCCTGTATAATTATTAATTAGTGTTATGTCTTATACTCTTATGTAGATACTTATTATATGGATGTATGCTTGCATGGCCACGGACCGCGGCATGGGTACCCTACTACTTTAATAACTATAAGTTATAATCTTCAAAAAAGTGATCATTATTTATAGGTATAAAACACACTCTCCTTAGTTTTTAACAATTTAAATAAAAAAATTGGTTGTACAAACTAATAATAAATTGTTGGATTATAATATATTATACAGTTACTTGAAAAAAAAAAGAAAACCACATGATGTTACTTCAAGTAACTTACTTGGTTATACAAATTACTTAATTATTTAGTTATATGTCTTGAATTACTTAGCCTAATACCTTAAAAAGTCCCCCAAACTAATAAACGCGTCTCAAAAACGTTCTATACACCTATCTACTTATATCGACAAAATTACATTATTATATTTAATAATCTATATTCTCGCCGATTAACAGAATGTTAATTTCAGGTTAAAAGTAAAACCATTGATTCAATTATAATGGTACCTATTAAATGTTTAAGATTTAGATAAGAACGTGTTGTTGTGTGTGTTATGTTTTGTTTGTACTATATTGTTGAAAAATAACTGCTCTGAGCCCAAAATGTTTGGCTCGAAAAATACTCATTAATAAATAAATTAAATATAAATAAATAAAT